>NW_006971590.1:9434-15205 GCF_000164805.1 Carlito syrichta | reverse complement strand
CTAGCCAGCTTGCTAGTTTAAGTCAGTTATATAAGTCAGTTGGCTAGTCAGCTTGCTAGATAGGCAGCCAGCTAGTTAAGTCAGTTGGCTAGCCAATTGACTAGGTGTTTAACTCACCTAGTTAAGTCAGCTGGAAACCAGCTGGCTAGCTAGTTAAGTCAGCTCATTAAATCAGATTGCTATCCAGCTGGTTAGTTAGTTAAAAAACTAGTTAAGACAGATGGCTATCCATCAGGCTATCTAGATATTTCAGCTATTTAAGTCAACAGACTAGATAGGAAGCTACCTATATAAGTCAGTTTGTTATATCAGTGAGCTAGCTAGTTAAGTCAGCGAGTTAAGTTAGCTGACTAGCTAGATATCTAGCTAGGTAGCTAGCTAGGTAAGCCAGCTAGTTAAGACAGCTGCCTAGCTAGTTAGCTAGCTGGTTAAGTCAGACAGTTAAGTCAGCTTTATGGCTAGTTAAGTCAGCGAGCTAAGTCAGTAGTCAGTTGCCTAGCTGGGTAGCAACCTTTTAAAGTCAGCTGGCTAGCCAGTTAGCTAGCTAGTTAAGTAACCCAGTTAAGTCAGTACACTAGCCAGCTGGTTAGGTAGGTAACAAGGTAGTTAAATCAGCTGGCAAACCAGCGGTCTATGTAGTTGGCTAGCTAGTTAACTCAGCTGGCTATGCATCTGCCTAGCTATGTAGCTAGGCAGTTAGTTCAGCCTGTTAGCTAGCTGGTTAACTACATAAGACACCTAGTTAAATCAGCTGATTAGATAGCTGGATATCTAGGTTGCTAGTCAATCAGCTGTCTAGCCTGTTGGCTAGATAATTAAGTCACCTAGTTAAGTCATCTGGATATCCAGTTGTCTAGCTAGGTAGGTTCTACCCTAAGTCAGCTCTCTAGTCAGATGGCTAGCTAGTTAAGTCATCTATTAAAGTCCAGTAGCTAGCCAGCTGGCTATCTATATAACAAGCTAGTTAATTCAGCTGTCTAGCAAGCAGGCCAGCTATTTAAGTCAGCTAGTTAAGTCAGCTGGCTATCCAGCTGGCTAGCTAGTTAGCGAGCTTGTTAAATCAGATGATTAGAAAGCTGGTTAGCTATTAAGTCAGTTAGTTAAGTCTGCTGACTAGCCAGCTAGCTAGCTACATAGAGAGCTAGTTAAGTCAGCTGGGTAGCCAGCTGACTAACTAGATAAGTCAGCTAGGTGTGACAGCTTGATAGCTGGTTAAGTCAACTAGTTAAGTCAGTTGGCTTTCCAGCTGGATAGGTAGGTACCAAGCTAGTAAAGTCAGCTGTCTAGTCAGCTGGCTAGCTAGTTAAGTCAGCTAATTAATTCATCTGTCTTTGCAGCTGGCTATGTAGGTATCTAGCTAATTAAGTCAACTGGCTAGCCGGTTAAATCAGATAGATAAGTCAGCTGGCTAGCTAGTTGAGTCAGTTACTGAAGTCAGGTGACTAGCTAGCTGTCTATCTGGTTAGCTAACTACTTAAGTCAGCTGACTAGCCAGCTGGCTAGATAGCAAGTCACCTAGTTATGTCAGCTCGCTAGCCAGCTGGTTAGCTAGGTAGCTAGGTACTTAATTCAGCAGGGAACCCAGTGGTATACATCAGTAGCTAGCTAGTTAAGTCAGCTGGCTAGCTAGAGATGTCAGCTAGTTAAATCAGTTGGCTAGTCTTCTGGCTAACTAGTTATGTCATCTAGTTGTGGTAGCTGGCTAGCCAGCTGGCTATCTGGATAAGTGAGCTTGTTAATTCAAGTTTCAAGCCCACTGGCTACCTAGGTAGCTACATAGTTAATTCACCTGGCTAGCCAGCTGGCCAGCTGTTCAAGTCAGCTAGGTAAGTCAGCTGGCTAGCCACCTGTCTAGGTAGGTAGCTAGCTAATTAAGTAAGCTTGCTAGCCAGCTGGCTGGCTAGTTACGTCAGTGAGTTAGGTGAGATGGCTAGACAACCGGCTAGCTAGGTGGCTGGCTAGTTTAGCCTGCTGGCTAGCCGGATGTCTATCTAATTAAGTCTGCTAGTTAAGTCAGCTGGTTATCCAGCTGGCTAGCTAGGTGACTGGCATGCTAAGTCGGCTGGTTATCAGCCAGGTCAAGGAGGTGGCCAGATAATTAAGACAGCTCGCTAGGCAGCTGAACACTAGGGTGGCTGGCTAGTTAAGCCAGCGTTCTATCCCACTTTCCAGCCAGATAGCTGGCTATATAAGCCAGTTAGATTGCCAGTTGCCCAGTCCACTAGCTAACTGGCTGGCTGCCTAGACAGGTAGCCAGCCAGGTAGCTAGCTATTTAAGTCAGCTGGCTAACTATCTAGCCAACCAGGTAGCTAGCTAGTTAAGTCAGCTGGCAAGCCAGGCAGCCAGCCAACTTGTTAGTAAGCTAGTTAAGTCAGCCTGCTAGCCAGCTGGCTAGTTAAGTCAGCAAGCATGTTAGCTAAATATTCAGCTAACTAGTTAAGTCAGCTAGCTAGTCAGGTTGATTGTCAAATAGCTAGTTAAGTCAGCTAGCTAGTCAGCTATCAAGTCAGCTAGATAATTAGGTCAGCTAGCCAGTTCACTAGCCAGTTAGCTAGCTAGTTAAGTCAGCTTGCAGACAGCTAGATAGGTTGTTTTCTAGCTAGTTATGTCAGATAGATAGTCCACTAGCTAGTCAGCTAGCTAGTTAAGTCAGCTAGCAAAGCAGCTACTTTCTTCGCTAACTTGTCGGCTAGCAACTCAGCTAGCTGGTCAGCTAACTAGTGGGCTCACTCGCTTTCCATCAGGTCTTCTAAATATATGTCTTGCTGGCCTGCCATCCAGTCAGCAAACTAGTCAGCTTGCTTGCCAGCCGACAAGTTGAGTTAGCTCACAGGTCAGCTCACTCACCTGCCGAATAGTTAAGGCAGCTCACAGGTTGGTTCACTCACCGGCTGACTAGCTAAGTGGCTCACTGGTAGGTTTACTCACCGACTGACTAGGTAAGTCTGAATGGTCAACTCACTCCCCAGTTGACTAAATTCAGCTGATCAATCATCTCACACAATGCCCAACTAGTTAAGTCGGCTGACCATTCAACTCACCCATTGGCCGACTAGTTAAGTCAACTGACTAATCGGCTTACTCGCTGGTGAACTAGTTAATACAGCTGACAAGTCGGCTCACTTGCCAGTCGACTAGTTAAGTCAGTTAAAATGTCAGCTCACTCACTGGCTGACTAGTGAAGTCAGCTAACTGGTCGGCCTACTAACCGTCCACCTAGTTAAGTTAGCTAACCAATCGACCAACTAGTGGGCCATATGTCAGTCAACAATTTAGGTCATCTAAGTAGTCAACCGATTAATTAGGTGAGCTACCTAGTTGGCCAACTAATCGGATGACTAGTTAGGTCAGCAAATTAGTCAGCCCACTAGTTAACTGAACTAACTAGTGGGCCAACTCGTCAGTCAACTAGCTAACCCAGTTAAATTGTCGGCCGAATATTTGATCAACTTTTTATGCCAGCAAACAAGTCGACTGTGTAGTCAACCAATGTATTAAATCAGCTAACTAGTTGACTGACTCATCAGCCAGAAAGTTGTCACCTAGCTAACTCGTTGACCAACTAGTTAATTCAGCTAGATATCTCACTGACCACCTAGTTAAAAAAGATAGATAGCTCGTTAACCAGCTTGTTAAGTCAGCTAGCTATCTCGTTAGCCAACTACATAAGTCAGTTAGCTAATTCATCTAGCCAGCTAGCTAGCTAAGTCAGTTAACTAAATCAGCTAGCTCACATGTTAGCTAAATATATGTCAGCTACTTAAGTCTGCTTTTTGACTAGTTAGCTAATTAATTAAGTCAGTTAGTTATTCAGCTAGTTAAATAGTTAGCTAACTATTTAATTCACATAGTTATGTTAGCTAGCTAACTAGTTAAGACAGCCAGTTAAGTCAGTTTTCTAATTTCATCAGCTGGTTAAGACAGCTAGCTGGCTAGTTCACTAACGGGTTGAGTTAGCAGAGTGGCTCAGGTAGTTATCTAGTTAACTAATGTATTAACTCAGTTGGTTGAGTTGGCAAGCTAGCGAGTTAGGAAACGGGTTGAGTCAGCTGGTTGAGTAGGCTAGCTAGGTAATCAGCTAACGCATTAAGTCAGCTGGATGAGTGAGTTAGATAACTAGCTAGCTAATGATTGAAGACAGCTGGTTGTGTTAGCTAGCTAGCTCATTAGCTAATGAATCAAATAAAATAATTATGTCACCTAGCTAACACGTTAGATAATGAGTAAGCTAACTAGTTAGCTAGCTTGTTAAGTTAGCCAACAAGCTAGACAACTAACTATTTAAGTCAGCTGGTTAGCTAGCTAGCTAGCTAGTTTACTAAATTTTTAAGTCAGCTGGCTAGCTAGGTAGCTAGCTACTTACGTCAACTAGTTAAGTTCGCTGGCTAGCCAGCTGGCTAGTTAGGTAGTGAGCTAGTTAACTCAATTGGCTAACCAGTTGGCTAGCTGGTTAATTCAGATAGTTAAGAGAGCTGGAAAGTCAACTGACAAGGTGGTAGCTAGCTAATTATGTCAGCTTGATAGCTACTTGGCTAACTAGTGATGTCAGTGAGTTAAGTCAGTTGGCTAGCCAACTGTCTAGCTTGTTAAGTCATCTAGTTTAATCACCTGTCTAGGAAGCTGGCTAGTTAATCAGCTAGCTGGATAAGTCAGACTGCTAGCCAACAGGCTAGCCGTTCAAGTCACCTAGTTAAGTCAGCTGGTTAGCCAGCTGGCTAGGTAGGTAGCTAGCTAGTTAAATGAGCTGGCTACCCAGCTTGCTAGCTTATGTCAGCAAGGTAAGTCAGCTAGCTAGAAAACTGGCTAGATAGGGAGCAAGCTAGTTAAGTCAGCTGGCTAGGCAGCTGAGTAGCTGTTTAAGTCAGTTAGTTAAGTCAGTTGGCAACCAGCTGACTAGCTAGTTAAGACAGCACATTAAGTGAGTTGGCTATCCTGCTGGTTAGCAAGTTAAAAAAGCTCGTCAAGTCAAATGGCTATCCTTCTGGCTAGATAGTTGTTTCAGCAGTTAAATCAGCTGGTTATCTAGGAAGCTAGCTATAAAAGTCAGCTAGTTATGTCAGCGAGCTAGCTTGTTAAGTCAGCTATTTAAGTCAGCTGACTTGCTAGATAGCTAGCTAGGTAGCTAGCTAGTTGAGCCAGCTAATTAAGCCAGTTGGTAAGCTAGATAGTTAGCTGGTTAACTCAGCTAGTTGTGTCAGCTTGCTAGCTAGTTAAGTCAGTGAGTTAACTCAGCTGTCTAGCCAACTGCCTGGCTGTATAGTTAGCTAATTAAGTCGACTGTCTAGCCAGTTAGCTAGCTAGTTAAGTATCCTTGTTAAGTGAGCTCACTAGCAAGCTTGATAGCTAGGTAGCTAGGTAGTTAAGTCTGCTGGCTACCTGATTAAGTCAACTAGTTAAGTCAGATGGCTAGCCAGCTGTCTAGATAGCTAAGTCAGACAGATGATTCATCTGGCTTCCCAGCTGGCTGGCTAGTTAGCTAGCTAGTTAAGTCAGCTGACTAGTTAGCTAGCTAGCTGGTTAAGTCAGCTAGTTAATTCAGTTGGCCATCCAGCTGGCTTGCTAATTAAGTCAGTAGTTAAGTCATCTGACCAGCCAGCTGGCTAGCTAGGTAGCTATCTAGTTATATCAACTAGTTATCTCAGGTGGAGAACTAGGTAGCTAGCTAGTTAAGTCAGCTAGTTAAGTCAGCTGGCTAGGTGGTTAAGTCAGTTAGTTAAATTAGCTGACTATCCAGCTGCCAATGAGCGTAGCTATCTAGTTAAGTCAGCTG
>NW_006971590.1:0-9414 GCF_000164805.1 Carlito syrichta | reverse complement strand
GTAGGTAGCTAGCTAATTAAGTAAGCTTGCTAGGCAGCTGACTGGCTAGTTACATCAGTGAGTTAGGTGAGCTGGCTAGACAACCGGCTAGCTAGGTGGCTGGCTAGTTTAGCCTGCTGGCTAGCCGGATATCTATCTAATTAGGTCTGCTAGTTAAGTCAGCTGGTTATCCAGCTGGCTAGCTAGCTGACTGGCATGCTAATTCTGCTGGTTATCAGCTGGGTCAAGGAGGTGGCCAGATAATTAAGACAGCTCGCTAGGCAGCTGAACACTGGGGTGGCTGGCTAGTTAAGCCAGCGTTCTATCCCACTTTCCAGCCAGATAACTGGCTATATAAGCCGGTTGGATTGCCAGTTGCCCAGTCCACTAGCTAACTGGCTGGCTGACTAGCCAGGTAGCCAGTCAGGTAGCTAGCTATTTAAGTCAGCTGGCTAACTATCTAGCCAACCAGGTAGCTAGCTAGTTAAGTCAGCTGGCTAGGCAGCTGAGTAGCTGTTTAAGTCAGCTAGTTAAGTCAGCTGGCAACCAGCTGACTAGCTAGTTAAGACAGCACATTAAGTGAGTTGGCTATCCTGCTGGTTAGCAAGTTAAAAAGCTTGTCAAGTCAAATGGCTATCCTTCTGGCTAGATAGTTGTTTCAGCAGTTAAATCAGCTGGTTAGCTAGGAAGCTAGCTATAAAAGTCAGCTAGTTATGTCAGCTAGCTAGCTTGTTAAGTCAGCTATTTAAGTCAGCTGACTTGCTAGATAGCTAGTTGAGCCAGCTAGTTAAGTCAGTTGGTTAGCTAGATAGTTAGCTGGTTAACTCAGCTAGTTGTGTCAGTTTGCTAGCTAGTTAAGTCAGTGAGTTAACTCAGCTGTCTAGCCAACTGCCTGGCTGTATAGCTAGCTAATTAAGTCAACTGTCTAGCCAGTTAGCTAGCTAGTTAAGTATCCTTGTTAAGTCAGCTCACTAGCAAGCTTGATAGCTAGGTAGCTAGGTAGTTAAGTCCGCTGGCTACCTGATTAAGTCAACTAGTTAAGTCAGATGGCTAGCCAGCTGTCTAGCTAGTTGTCAGATAGATAATTCATCTGGCTTCCCAGTTGGTTGGCTAGTTAGCTAGCTAGTTAAGTCAGCTGACTAGTTAGCTAGCTAGCTGGTTAAGTCAGCTAGTTAATTCAGTTGGCCATCCAGCTGGCTTGCTAATTAAGTCAGTAGTTAAGTCATCTGACCAGCCAGCTGGCTAACTAGGTAGTTATCTAGTTAAATCAGCTAGTTATCTCAGGTGAAGAACTAGGTAGCTAGCTAGTTAAGTCAGCTAGTTAAGTCAGCTGGCTAGGTGGTTAAGTCAGTTAGTTAAATTAGCTGACTATCCAGCTGCCAATGAGCGTAGCTATCTAGTTAAGTCAGCTGGATAGCCAGGTGGCTAGCTAGTTAAGTCACCTAATTAAGTCAGCTCACTGGCCTGCTGGTTAGCTAGGTAGTTAGGTAGTTAAATCTGCTGGCAAGCCAGCGTGCTATGTACGTACCTAGTTAGTTAAATCAGTAGGCGAGTCATTAGGATATCTATTTATATCAGCTAGTAAATTCAGTTGGCTATCCAGCTGTCTAGCTAGGTAGAGAGCTAGTTAAGTTTGATGACTAGCCATCTGACTGCTTCATTAAGCCAGCTAGTTAAGTCAACTGGTTAGGTTGCTGGCTAGCTAGATTTCTAGGCAATTAATCAGCTGTCTCCCAAGCTGGCCTGCTAGTTAAGTCAGCTAGTTTACTCAGCTGGCTAATTAGCTGTGTAACTAGTTAAGTCAGCACATTAACTCAGTGGTCAAGCCAGTTGGCTGGCTAATTAAAATGCTAGTTAGTAAGATGGCAGTAACCTCTCTCGCTAGATATTTCAGCTACTTAAGTTAGCTGGCTATAGGAAGTTATCTAGTTGTCAGCTAGATATGTCAGGGAGTTAGCTAGCTAAGTCAGCCAATTAAGTCAGCTAGGTATATGATAGCTAACATGGTAGTTAGCTAGTTAAGTCAGCTATGTATGTCAGCTGGCTAGTTAGGTAGCTACCTAGTTAACTCAGCTAGTTAAGTCAGCAGCCTAACTAGTTGAGTAAGTTAGTTAAGTCAGGTGACTTGCCAGATGATTAGCAAGATAGCTAGCTACATAAGTTTGCTGGCTAGCCAGCTGGATAATTCTTCATATCAGCTAGATAAGTCAGCTGGGCAGCCAGTGTGATATTTATGCAGCTAGCTCTTTAAGTAAGCTGGATAGCCACCTAGCTATCTAGCGATGTCAGCTAGTTAAGTCAGCTGTCTAGTCAGCTGGCTAATGAGTTAAGTTACCTAGTTGCGTCTGCTGGCTAGCCAGCTGCTTAGCTGGTTAAGTTAGCTAGTTCATTCATGTGGCTAGCCATCTGCCTAGGTTGTAGCCAGCTAGTTAAGTCAGCTGGCTAGCCAGCTGTCTAGCTTGTTGCATCAGCTTGTTAAGTCAACTGTCTAGCCCCCTGGCTTGGTAGGTAGCTAGGCAATTAAGTCAGCTGGCTAGCCCGCTGATAGCTAGTTAAGTCAGCTAGTTAAGAGTGCTGGTTAGCCAGTTGGCTATCTTGGTGGCTAGCTAGTTATGCCAGCTGGCTAGCCAGATGGCTATCCACTTAAGTCAGATAGTTAATTCAGCTGGCTCACCAGCTGGCTAGTTAGGTGGTTAGCTAGTTAAGATGGCTGGTTAACAGGCTGGACAGGTAGGTGGCCATCTACTTAAGCCAGATGGCTAGTCAGCTGACCAGCAGGGTGGCTGGCTAGTTAAATTTGCTGGCTAACAGAATGTCCAGCCAGCCGGCTGTCTATTTAATTCAACTAGCTAGCCACCTGGCCAGTCTTCTAACTAGCTAGCTAGCTGACTGCCTAGCCAACTAGCCAGCCAGGTAGCTAGCTAGTTAAGACAGTTGGCTAGCCGTCTAGCCAATGAGGTAGCTAGCAAGTTAAGTCAAGAAACTACCAGTTAGTCAGCCAATTTGCTAGTCAGCTAGTTAAGTCAGCTAGCTAGCCAGCTAACTAGTTAAGTCAGCTAGCAAGTCATTTAACTATTCAGCTAGCTAGTTAAATCAGCTAGGTAGTCAGGTAGCTTGTCAGCTAGCTATTTAAGTCAGCTATCTAGTCAGCTAACTAATCAGCTAGATAGTTAAGTCAGCTAACCAGCTAACTAGCAAGTTAGCTAGCTCATTAAGTCAGATAGACAGCTAGATACCTTGTTTGATAGCTAGTTATGTCAGCCACATATCCAGCTAGCTAGTCAGCTATATAGTTGTCAGCTTAACTATAATCAGCTAGTTACTTAATCAGCTAGCTAACTATAATTAACTATAGTTAACTATAATCAGCTATCTACTTAGCTAAATAGTGGGCTAGCAACACAGAATGCTGGTCAGATAACTAGTGGCCTCGCTCGCTTTCCATTAGGTCAGCTAACTAGTCTGCTCGCACACCTTCCAACCAGTCAGCAAACTAGTCAGCTCACTTGCCTGCCAAAAGTTAAAATAACTCGTCGGCTTCTTCGCAGGACAACAGGACAGCTAACTAGTTGGCTTGCTCACCAGCTGACTAATTAAGTCAGCTCACAAATCGCTCTATCACTGGCTGACTAGTTAAGGTATCTCCCCCACCAACTCACTTGACGGCCCACTAATTAATTCGCCTCACTTGTCTGGTAACTCACAGGCCAACTAGTTAAGTCTTCTACCCAGTTGGCTCACTCACCAGCCAACTAAATCAACTGGCCAGTCAGGTCACTCTCCAGCAGATTAGTTAAGTCAGCTAGCCAGTTGGCTTACTCATTGGCCGACTAGTTAAGGCAACTTACCAGTCAGCTCTCTCGCTGACCAACTACTTAAGTCAGCTCATTTATTGTCTCACGTGCTGGCCGACTAGTTAAGTCTGGTAACCGATCCACCATCGAGCTGTTCAAGTAGTAAAGTGAGCTAGACAATCATCCGCCTAGTCGACTATCTGTCAGCCGACAATTTAGCACAGCTAACTAGTCGGCCGACTAGTTAGATCAGCTAACTTGTCGGCCAAATAGTCGGCTGATTAGTTAGGTCAGAAAATGAGCTAGCAACTAGTTAACATGGCTAGCTAGTGGACCAACTCATCAGTCATCTTGTTAACCAAGCTAAATAGTCGGCCAACTAGTCGGCCGAATTGTTAAGCCAGTTAACAAGTTGGCCTAGTAGGCTGCCAACCTGTTAAACAATCTAAGTAGTTGGCTGACTCATTAGCCAACAAGTTAATTCACTTAGCTAATTCGTTAACAAACTAGTTAAGTCAGCTATTTAACTCGTTTACCAACTAGTTAAAACAGTTAGCTAACTCATTAACCAACTCATTAAGTCAGCCAGCTATCTCGTTAGCCAACTAGTTTAGTCAGCTAGCTAAGTGAGCTAGCAAACCAGCTAGCTGGTTAAGTAAGCTAGCTCACTAGTTACCTATTTAAGTCAACAATTAAGTCTGCTACTTAACTAGTTAGATAATTATTAAAGCAGCTAGTTATTCAGCTAGTTAAATAGTTAGCTAACTTTTTAATTCAGTTACTTAAGTCAGCTACCTAACTTGTTAAATCGGACAGTTAATTCAGCTAGCTAAGTAGTTAAGTCAGATAGCTAAGTCAGCTAGTTAAGTCAGCTTTCTAATTTAGTCAGATGGTTAAGACAGATGGCTAGCTATTTAGTTAATGGGTTAAGTCAGCAGGTTGAGTGAGGTAGTAAGATAGATAACTAATGGGTTAAGCCAGCTGGCTGAGTGAGCTTGTTACCTAGTTAGCAAACGGGTTGCATCAGCTGGTTGTGTAGGCAAGCTAGCTAGTTAGCTAATGAGATAAGTCAGCTGGCTGAGTCAGCTAGCTAGCTCTTTAGTTAAAGAGTTAAGTCAGATGATTAAGTCGGCAAGCTAGCACGTTAGATAAGAGTGCTGACTAGTTAGCTAGCTGGTCAAGTCAGCAAGCTAGCTAGGCCACTAACTATTTAAGTCAGCTTGTTAACTAGGTAGCTTGCTGGTTAGATAACTATTTAATTCAGCTGGCTAGCTAGGTAGCTACTAGTTAGCTAACTATATAAGTTATCTGGCAAGCTAGGTAGCTAGCTAGTTAGCTCAGCTAGTTAAATCAGCTGGCTAACCAGACGTCTAGCTAGGTAGCAAGCTAGTAAAGTCAGTTGGTTAACCAGCTGGCTTGAAGTTTAATCCAGCTAGATAAGAGAGCTGGCTAGCCATCTGGCAATGTATGTAGCTAGCTAGTTAAGTCAGCTAGATAGCTACTTGGCTAATTAGTGATGTCTGTGTGTTAAGTCAGCTGGCTAGCCAACTGTCTGGTTGGTTAACTCAGGTAATTTAGTCAGCTGTCTAGACAGCTGGCTAGGCAGGTAGCTAGCTAGATATGTAAGCGTGCTAGCCAGCAGGCTAGCTATTCAAGTAAGATAGTTAAGTCAGAAGGCTAGCCTGCAAGCTATATAAGTATCTAGCTAGTTAAGTGAGCTGGCTTGCCAGCTTGCTATCTTAAGTCAGCTAGGTAAGCCAGTTGGCTAGCCATCTAGCTAGGTAGGTATCCAGCTAGTAGTCCCCTGGCTAGCCAGCTGACTAGTTTGTTATGTCAGCTACTTAAGTCAGCTGGTAACCTGCTGCCTAGCTAGTTAAGTCAGCCCATTAAGTCTGTTGGCTATACAGCTGGTTAGCTGGTTAAAAAGCTAGTTAAGTCAGATGGCTAGCCATCTGACTAGCTAGTTATTTCTGATAGTTAAGTCAGCTGGTAACCTAGGAATCTAGCTATATAAATCAGCTAGTTATGTCAACTACGTGGCTCGTTAAGTCAGCTATTTAACTCAGCTGACTAGCTAGATAGCTATCTAGGTAGATAGCTAGTTAAGCCAGTAGTTATGCCAGCTGGCAATCAAAGTAGCTAGCTAGTTAAGTCAGCTAGTTAAGTTAGCTTGTTAGCAAGTTAAATCAGCAAATTAAGTAAGCTGGCTAGCCAGCTGCCTGGCTGGTTAGCTGGCTAGTTAAGCCAGCTGGTCAGCTGGCTAGCCAGTTAGGTAGTTAGTTAAGTAACCTGGTTAAGTCAGCTCAAGAGACAGCTGGTTAGCTAGGTAGCCAGCTTGTTAAGTCAGCTGGCTATCCAGCTGGCTACCTATGTACCTAGGCAGTTATGTCAGCCTGCTAGCCAGCTGTCTAGCTAGTTAAGTAACAAGTTAAGTCAGCTGGCTAGACAGCTAGCTAGCTAGGTAGCTAGATAGTTACGTCAGCATTCTAGACCGTTGGCTAGCTAGTAAATCTCGTACTTAAGTCAGTTGTCTATCCAACTGGCTAGTCAGGTAGCTTGCCAATTAACTCAGCTGGCTTGGCATCTGGCTAGCTTGTTAAGTCACCTAGTTTAGTCGGCCAGCTAGCCAGCTGGCTAACAATATAGCAAGCAACTTAATTCAACTGACTAGCAAGCAGGCCAGCTATTTATTTCAGCTAATTAAGTCAGCCGGCTAGGCAGTTGGCTAGCTAAGAGGTGAGCTAGTTATTTCAGTTGGCTATCCAGGTTGCTAGGTAATTAAGTCAGCTAGTTAAGTGAGTAGGCTGGCCAGCTAGCTAGCTATGTAGGGAGCTAGTCAAGTCAGCTGGCTAGCCAGCTGGCTAACTAGTTAAGTCAGCTAGTTGAGTCAGTTGGTTAGCCAGTTGTCAAGCATGTTAAGTCAACTCGTTAATTCAGCTGGCCTCCCAGCTGGCTAGTTAGGTAGCTAGTTAGTTAAGTCAGTTGGCTAGCCAGCTGGCTAGCTGCTTAAATCAGCTAGTTAATTCAACTGGACAGCCAGTATTCTAGCTACTTAAGTAGGCTAGCTAAGTCAGCTGATCAGCCAACTGGCTAGCTGTATAAGTAAGCTAGTTAAGTGAGCTGCCTAGCTAGCTGGCTAGCTAGGTAGTTAGCTAGTTAAGTCACCAAGTTCAGTCATCTGGCTAGCTAGGTAGCTCGCTAGTTGTCATTTAATTAAGACAGCTTTCTAGCTAGCTGCAAACAGGGTAACTAGCTAGTTAAATCAGCTGGCTAGCCAGATCGCTAGCAAGTTAAATCACGCAGTTAAGACAGCTTGTTGGCCAGCATGTTAGCTAGGTAGTTAGGTAGTTAATTCAGCTGGCAATCCAGTAGGCTATTTAGGTAGGTATCTAGTTAAGTGAGTTGGCAAGCCATGAGGCTATCTTGTTATGTCACCTAGTTAAGTCACCTGGCGATCCAGCTGTCTAGCTAAGTAGCTAGCTAGTTAACTCTGTTGGCTAGCCAGCTGGCTACATTGTTAAGTCAGCTAGTTAAGTCAGCTGGCTAGGATGCTGGCTAGCTAGGTACCTAGGCAATGAAGTCAGCTGGCTAGCCAGCTGGCAAGCTAGTTATGTCAGCTAGTTTAATCTGCTGGATACCAACGGGCTATCTAGTTAAGTCAGCTCATTAAGTCAGGAGTCTAGACAGCTGGATAGCTATTAAAAAGCTAGTTTGTCAGATGCATAGACACTGGCTTGCTAGTTATTTCAGCTAGTTAAGTCAGCTGGAAAGCTGGGTAACTAGCTAGTTAATTCACCAAGATATATCAGTTATCTAGCTAGTTAAGTCAGCTTGTAAGTCAGCTAGCTATATGATAGATAGCTAGGGACCTAGCTAGTTAAAGCAGCTAGTTGAGTCAGCTGACTAGGTATGTACCTAGCTAGTTAAGTCAGCTAATTAGGTAAGCTGGCTAGCTAGTTAAGCCACCTAATTAAGTCTGCTGGCTAGCAATCAGGCATCTAGTATGACAGCTAGCTAAGTCAGCTGGCTATTCAGCTGTCTCTCTAGATAGCTAACTAGTTAAGTCTGCTGTCTAGCCAGCTGGCTACTTCGTTAAGTCAGCTACTTTAGTCAGGTGTCTAGACTGATGGCTAACTATGTAGCTAGGCAATTAAATCAGCTGGCTATTCAGCTGGCTAGCTAGTTAAATCAGCTTGTTAAGTCAGGCTGCTAGCAAACTTGCCAGTTAGGTAGCAAACTAGTTATGTCAACTGTATAGTCATCTGACTAGATAGTTAAGTCAGTAGATAGATAAGTCAGCTAACTAGCCCGCTGGCTAGCTAGGTAGCTTGCTATTTAAGTCAGCTGGCTAGACAACTGGTTAGCTAGATAAGTCACCTAGTTAATTCAGCTGGATAGCCAGCTGGCTAGTTATGTACTAAGCTACTTAATTCAACTTGCTAGAAAACAGTTCAGCTAGTTAAGAGTGCTAGTTAACTCAGTTGGCTAGCCTGCAGGCTAGATAGGTAGTGACCTAGTTAAGTCAGTTGACTGTCCAGAGGGCTCACTAATTAAGTCATCTAGTTAAGAAAGCTGACTATGCAGATAGCTAGAGAGCTAGAGAGCTGGTTAAGGCAGCTGGCTAGCCAGCTGGGTAACCAGTTCAGCCAGCTAGTTTAGTCACCTAGCTGGCCATCTGCCTGGTACGTTAATCAACTAGTTGATTAATCAGCTGATTAACCAGCTGGCTAGTTAGTTATGTTACTTCATTAAATCAGTTGGCTAGGCAGCTTGCTAGCTAGTTAAAAAACTAGTTATTAAGATGTCTGGAGAGCTGTCAGGCTAGTTATTTCAGTTAGTAAGGTCAACTGGGTAGCTAGGTAGCCAGCTAGTTAAGTCAGCTAGTTATATCAGCTAGCTAGCTACTTAAGTCAGCTAGTTAAGTCGGTTATGTAGCTAGCTAGGATGCTAGATAGTTATTTCAACTAGTAAAGTCAGCTGGTTTACTAGGTAGCTAGATAGTTAAGTCAACTAGTTATGTCAACTGGCTAGCTAGTTAAGTCAGCTGGTTATCCACTTGCCTAGATGGATAGCTAGCTAGTTAAGTCAGCTGGCTACCTAGCTGGCTTGCTAGTTAAGTCAACTAGTTAAGTCAGCTCGCCAGCCAACTGGTTAGCTAGAAAACTAGGTAGTTATGTCAGCTGGCAAGCCAGCAGGATATTTAGGTAGCTAACTAGTTAAGTCAGATGGCTATCCACCTGGCTAACTAGGTAGCTATGTAGTTATGTAAGCCTGCTTACAAGATGGCTAGTTAGTAAAGTAACCTAGATAAGTCAGCTGACTAGACAGCTGGCTAGCTGGGTAGCTAACTAGTTATGTCAGCAGTCAATCCAGGTGGCTGGCTAGTTAAGTAACCTAGTTAAGTCAGTTGGCTATAAAGCTGGCTAGCTAGTTAGCTAGCTAGTAATGTGAGCTGTTCGGCAATCTTGCTAGCTAGTTATGTCACATAGTTACGTCAGCATTCTAGGCAGCTGGCTAGCTAGGTTGCTTGCTAATTCAGTCAGCTGGCTAAACAGCTGGCTATCAAGATAAGTCACCTAGTTAAGTCAGCTGTCTAGCCAGCTAGCTAGCTATATAGCAAGCTAATTAATTCAGTTGACTA
>NW_006971589.1:4803-5182 GCF_000164805.1 Carlito syrichta | reverse complement strand
TCTTTACAATCTAAAAAATAAAAAAGTAAAGTAAAATAAAATATGAAATATAATTGGCAAGCCATAGTGGCTCATGTCTCTCATCCTTGCATTTTAGGAGGTGGAAGCGGAAGGATCACGTGAGGACAAGAGTTTGAGGCAAGAATGGGAGTCATAGTAGAACCTTGACTCTAAATAATAAAAAATAAAAGAGTAAAGTAAATTAAATTAAAATAAAGTGAAAAAAATAAAAAGTAAAGTAATTATCCAGACATAGTGATTCCTGTCTCTCATCCCTGATTTTCGAAGTCCGAGGCAGGAAATTCGCTTGCGGCCAGGTGTGTATGAGTCTAGCCTGGGAGTCATAGCAAAACTCTGACACTAAAAATAAAAATATAAA
>NW_006971589.1:0-3067 GCF_000164805.1 Carlito syrichta | reverse complement strand
AAAAATTAAAGAATTAGTATTCAATATTTTACTATGAATTCCAGCCAAATCTTTCTTTCCTTCTGTTTCTCAGTTGGGATCCAAATGTGTTGCTCAGACTGGAATGCAGTAGCATGCTCAAGGCCAAAGCAGCCTCGACTTACTGGGCTCAGGAGATCCTTACTTCTCATCTTCCAAGTAGCTGGAACTACAGGCATGCACCACTATGGCTGGGTAATATTTTGATTTATATTGTAGAGATGAGATCTCACCGAGTTGCACAAACTGTTCCAGAACACCTGGACTCAGGCAATCTTCTAACTTTAATGTTCCAAAGAGCTGGGATGACAGGCATGAGCCACTACACGCAGTCTTTTTTTTTTTTTTTTTACTTTTTTCATTTTCTGCTTTACCTGGGTGACATGTCTCATGCCTATCATCCCAGAACTTTGGCACGCAGAGGTGAGATGATTGCCTGAATCCAGGATTTAGAGCCCAGCCTGGGCAGCTAAGCAAGACCTGCGCTCTACAATAAATAAAGCCACTAGCTGTGCATGGTGGTACATGCCTGTATTTCCAGCTACTTTGTAGACCAAAGCTGTTAGTTCCAGCTACTCGGATGACTGAGCCAGAAGGATCACCTGAACCAAGCAGACCAGTACTATGATGGCAAAGAGAATGTCACTGCTCTCAAACCTGGACAATAGAGGGAGACTAGCTAAAAAAATTTAAAGTATTAGTGTTCAATATTTTGATATATATTCCACCCAAATCATTCATTCATTTTTTTTTTCTGTGTTGGTTTCTCACACTGTTGCCCAGGTTAGATTGCAGTGGCACACTCACGTTGACTGTAGCCTCGACCTACTGGGCTCAGGTTGATCCTAACGCCTCAACCTCCAAGTAGCTGAAACTACAGTCGTGCACCACTATGTCCTGCTAATATTTTTATATTTATTGTAGAGACGAGGTCTCAAAAAATTGCCCAAATTGGTCTCAAACACCTTAATCAGGCAATCCTCTCAACCTGGCCTCCCAAAGTACTGTGAAGACAAGTGTGAGCCACCACACCTGCACACCTGACCCTCTTTTTAAAAAAATGTCTCTTTTAACTAGGTGTGCTTGCTCACGTCTTACATAACAGTAATTTGACAGGCATATGAGAGTGGATCACCTGATAGCAGGGGTATGAGACCAGCCTGCACAAGTTGACAAACTCCTCAGTCTTGCTCTGCTTGGCTCAGGTGATCCTTCTGCCTCAGTCGTCCTAGTAGCCAGAACTGACAACTTTGACCTAAAAAGTAGCTGGAAAACCAGGCATGTACCACCATGCCCGGCCAGTGGTTTTCTTTATTGTAGAGCAGCGGTCTTACTTAGTTGCCCAGGCTGGGCTAGAAGTCCTGGCTTCAGGCAATCATCTCGCCTCTGCCTGCCAAAGTTCTGGGATGACAGGCAAGAGACACCTCACCCAGGTAAAGCAGACAAACTTCTGCTATCCAATGAATAAAAAATTAGGTGGGCATGGTTCTGCCAGCTTGTGTTTTCAGCTACTTTGTATGCTAAAACCTATATTTCCAGCTACTCGGCAAATGGAGGCAGTAGGATCTCCTGAGCCCAGAACTTAGGCTGCGGTGTCCATGAGCACTCCACTGCACTCCATCCAGAGGGAGACTGGCTAAAGAAAAGAAAAATTAAAGAAGTAGGATTCAATTTTTTGATGTGAAGTCCAGCCAAATCTTTCTTTCGATTTTGAAGTCGGGTTCTAACTCTGTTGCTTAGAATGGAATGAAGTAGCATGCTCAAGGCCACCACAGCCTCTACCCGCTGGGCTCAGCGATCCTTACTGCTCAACTTCCAACTAGCTGGAACTACAGGCATGCACCACCAGGACTAGCTAATATTTTGATCTTTTTTTTTGTAGAGATGAGGTCTCATTGAATTGCACACACTGATCCCGAACACCCGGACTCAGGCAGTCTTCTCACCTTGCCCTCCTAAAAAGCTAGGATGACAGGCATGATCCACTACACACAGCCCTTATGTTTCTTACTTTTTAAATTGTTTGCTTTACCTGGGTGAGGTGTCTCATGCCTGTCATCCCAGGATTTTGGCAGGAAGAGGAAAGATGACTGCCTGAACCCAGTATTTTGAGCCCATCCTGGGCAACTATGCAAGACCTGTGCTCTACAATAAATAAAATCACTAGCCGGGTAAGGTGGTACATGCTCGTATTTCCACCTACTTTGTAGGCCAAAGCTGTTAGTTCCGGCTACTCGGACGACTGAGGCAGAAGGATCACCTGAGCCAAGCAGACCAATCCTGCTGTGGCAATGAGAATGTCACTGCTCTAAAAACTGGGCAACAGAGTGAGATTGACTTTAAAAAAATTAAAGTATTAGGATTCAAGTTTTTGATATATATTCCACCCAAATCATTCATTCATTCATTTTTTTTTTCTCTGTCTCTTTGTAACTCTGTTGCCCTGGCTGGAATGCAGTGGCACACTCACAGCCACTGTAGCCTCCACTTACTGGGTTCAGGTGATCCTTCCGCCTCAGCCTCCTAGTAGCTGAAACTACAGTCGTGTACCACCATGTTCTGCTAATATTTTGTTTTTTATTGTAGAGAGGAGGTCTCAAACAATTGCCCAAATAGGTCTCAAACACCTCAATCAGGCAATCCTCTCAACCTGGCCTCCCAAAGTACTGAAATGACAAGTGTGAGCCACCACACCTGCAGACCCATTCTTCTCTTTTTAAAATGTCTTTTTTAACTAGGTATGGTTACTCAAGCCTTTCATTCCAGTAATATGGCAGGCATATGAGAGAGAATCACCTGGAGGCAGGGTTTGAGACCAGCCTACGCAAATTCACGAGACTTCTGTTATCCAATGAATAAAAAATTAGGTGGGCATGTTTCTGCATGTCTGTGTTTCCAGCTACTTTGTAGGCTAAAATCTATATTTCCAGCCACTTGAAAGACTGAGGCAGTTGGATCTCCTGAGCCCAGAACTGAGGCTACGGTGGCCATGAGCATGCCATTGCACTCCATTCTGGGCCACAGACTGACACTGGCTAAAAAAAAAAAA
>NW_006971588.1:0-543 GCF_000164805.1 Carlito syrichta | reverse complement strand
CTAAATATTTTTTATTGTGATATTATATGCATACCAAAATTTACCATCTTAAAACCTTTTGAGCGGGCAGTTCATAATGTTGTGCCACCATTATTGCCATCAATCTCCACAACTCTTCTCATCTTTTAAAAGTGAAACTCCAGGCTGAGCACAATGGCTCATGCCTGTAATCCCAGAACATTGGGAAGCCAAGGCAGGAAGATTGCTTGAGCCTAGGAGTTTGAAACCAGTCTGGACAACATAGGATACCTGACTCTACAAAGAAAAAACAGAAAAGAAAAAATTTAGCCACTCAAGACTTTTGCAAAGCTCCAAATAGTTCATGTTTCTAGTGTTTGAAATGTCTTTACTTGAGTTGCATCTACTTATGTGAGAAGACCTTTTTAAAAATCAACATGTCTGTGTATTTATAAGTCAATTTTATGCATTACTCTAACTACTCTCCTCAATTTTTTGGTCACCCAATATTTTTCATGGTCATGGGTGCAAAATTTAATACAATATGTAAGCATTCAGAATCTAGCAACAAATTTTTAAAAATAC
>NW_006971587.1:0-543 GCF_000164805.1 Carlito syrichta | reverse complement strand
TGCCTAGAAATGAACCTATCAATAAATGTGCTCTAATTCTATGAAGAAATGTATTACATTATATGGAGAATATGAAAGATCTGAGTAAATGGCCAATATTCCTAAATGTGAAAACACATTTCTAAAAATGTCAGGTTTCATCCAGCTCGCCTCCTGTTGATCTGCATAACTCAATACGATCCCAAACAAAATAGGAAATAAAATACCAAATCAATATTAATGATTTTGCAACCAAATGGCAGAGGTGAATTCTAGAACAAAGCTTTGGAATCAAGAGGTTAGTTTATTTCTTTGGCTTCTGATATTCTGAATCTGGATTACTCATTCGGAAATTAATACAAGCATTTCCTTATGCATAGAATTTTTATTTTTTCTCTGTGTAAGCCTATGCTTTTTCTTATTTTAAAATTTTTATCTTAAAGATGCGGGGTACAAGGAGTGAGAGTCTGTAACGCAGAGAATGCTAACCCACTTACAGGCGCCTTCTTAAGAGAGGATGCTGTGCGTGATGTGACCACAACATCCTGACAAGATACTGCAATG
>NW_006971586.1:0-1045 GCF_000164805.1 Carlito syrichta | reverse complement strand
TTATTTTGAGTCGGAGTCTCACTCTGTCGTCCAGACTGGAGTACAGTGGCCGCTCCTGGCCACCGCAGCCTCGACGTGCTGGGCTCCAGCGATCCTTCTGCCTCAGCCTTCCGAGTAGTCGGAATTACAGGCGTGCGCTACCATGCCTGGCTGATTTTTTCATTTATTGTAGAGATGAGGTCTTGCTGCCCAGGCGGGTCTGGAACCCGCGGACTCAGGCAATCCACTCACCTCAGCCTCCCAAAGGCGTGGGATTACAGGCTGAGCCACCGAGCCCGGCTGAAAATTATTTTCTAAGAATACATCCAGAGAAAGGAACACAAAAGTGGAAAATACCAAAACCAGTTGGCTGACGTGAAAAAGCCCAGTGAGCAAGCAGGGAAATGGAAGGGAACAGACTAAAGAATTTCTCAAAAGTCGCCTTGGGGCCTTGGATGCACTAGTTTCTATAGTGATTACATTGAGCGCAGGGTGGTGACAAGGTCTCATTTCATCATGAACATTTCTTAAAATCATTAATAAATCATCACATGGTACATGCAGGATGCCATTGGTCTATAATATAAAAACAGACAAAATATTATATAAATATATAAAATTTTAAGATAATGATTGGAAAATATGTACATCAGCTTAATGTTAGTGATTAATACTTAGGATGAAGGTAAAGAAAGGAGAGTGGTGAAAGATAGAAAAAAGTCTGAATATATTTAAATTTTTTGTATCCTGAAATCAGATAAAAATGACAAATTATTGAGTTAGTATTAGATAATGGCTACCTGGATGCATGTTCTGTTTGAAGTGTTTCATGCACAGAATTATTATATGTTTATGCAGAAACAAAAGTTCCTTATCGGGGCCTCCAAAGTTTCTCTAACTGTAATACTTTATGTTTGAGGTGGCTCTTTCATTGCCAATTCAGTTCAAGAGCAAATTAAATCAAAGTTAGGAAACAGCACCTACCAAAGTCAGGTGGTATAATGGATTTGTTATGTTTGTCTGCCTATTCCCTTGCATCTATTAGGTTGAACCATATGATATTACC
>NW_006971585.1:0-958 GCF_000164805.1 Carlito syrichta | reverse complement strand
TAAAAGAAAAATACTCGAGATTTAGAACTTGGGTGTTTGCTTCGAAGTGAGATTGGAGATCACAGCAGAAGCAAAGCAAGGGCCTCCACAAATTTTCCCTCCAGTAAAAACAATGAGAACATTTCCCAAAATTGCCGTAATAAACTTTACAAGAACTCTGGAACATAACCAAAGACCTGTAATAATATGGGAGCCCATACTGAAGCAAACTGGTTGAATCTTGGTAGAACCATGAGCTCTGTGACATTCAAATTCCTATAAAAATGTCACATCAACAAAGCTGACAAGAAAGAAATAGAAAATCTGAAAAGGCTGAAATTAAAAGAATAATTTAAATTGCAACAAAAAAAATTCCAAGGAAGAAATTTCCCAGGCCATATTTCAACATAGGTTGCAGAGGATTAAATAGCAAGTAATTCAGATTTCATAAAACTCAGTGAGATATTAAAATAAAGAACACTATTAATCTCCCTATAGGAAATGAACATTATCTCCGTATCATAACCAGGCAAAGACGTGGGAATTATAGAAAAGTGATCATTCTATAACGGACGACCTGCAGCTCTAGAAAATCTCTGTAGATCACTCTGTACAACCTGACAAGGAGATTCTAAAATCTACATAAAGATTAAAAAGTCAGGAATACCCCCCAAATTCTGAATAAGGAGCAAATTGTGGAAGTACTTGCTGTACTGGACACCATGACTTCAAGTTTCTCCTGGAAGTAGAAGAGAGAGCAGTGAGCAGGGCAAGCCAAGATGACAGAGAGCTCGCTGTTCTACTGAGATTCACTAGTCTTGTTCGATACATGCTTCTACAGTCTTATTAGACTGGTTATAGTCTAGAGTTCTTAAAACATTTATTTTTGCAAGTTTGGGAAATGTTCTCATTGGTTTTGGGGAGAGAAACTTTGTGGAGGCCTCACTTTTACTTTTGCCTGTACTTTTTGTGATGAACT
>NW_006971584.1:0-1040 GCF_000164805.1 Carlito syrichta | reverse complement strand
TTTAAAATAAGAAATTCAAGTGACAATAAAATATTGTGTCATGGTTAAATTAGCCATGATTTTTTTTTTCTTTTATAGTGGTTCATAAAATAAGGATGCATCTTCCAGCTTACAGCATCTTAGATACAATGAAATATGGGCATAGGTCACAACGTTCATGCACATGTAATCTCTATTTAATGCTGTGCAGTATCCAGAGGGACAGGCAAGAAAGAATATCATTACATCATAAAGGATGCAATCTTAGTAGCAGTCTTTCAGGAGCATACTGGGATCCAGAAGATGGGCCATTCATTTCTCTGCAGTCCATTTCCAACTTTCTATCCAATAAATTCAGCTTCAGAAGGGCCCCTGAGATGTCCTCCCCATTCCCATCACCCCACCAGTCTTTTCCTTTTTTGCCTCCCTTCCCTCCTCTCAGGGCCCAGCTCCATCTGGTTGTCACTCTGTGTAGTCAAAGCCCCTGAAGCAGGCTCCTCTTGGGCTCCAGTTCTGCAGATGTTTCTGAATGGGACATTTCTGAAACCATCAAGATGTTCTCTTGCCAATATTGACTACATTTCATAGGACACATGCGATGAGTTATCGTGCAGAGAAAAAAAAATTATCTCCAGCAGGGGTAGGGATGGGAAGGAATGAATGGATGGAACAGACAAGGAACACTGTGGGAAAATGGGGACTACATGTTTGAGTCATGCACTAACTCTCACATGGACCAGCAGAATAAGGATCCATGGACTCACATCAACTGTAACTTACAATGCAGGAAAATAACCTTATCGTTTACTTAACAGTAATAAGTAGGGTGAGAATTAATAATGACCCTTCATATAAGTTTACATGTATGTTTTCAAAGAGTTTATGAACACTTACTGATAGGGGATCTAATTTGATTTAAAACAAAATAGATATCATTATTTATATCTATGTTACCCAATTCTAATAGGGATTAAGAGAAGGCTACAAAAATGCATAAAAGGTAGTTTATAGGACAATATAAAATAAATTAAATGTTATAAAACAACCAGGGAAAAGGTGGC
>NW_006971583.1:0-1254 GCF_000164805.1 Carlito syrichta | reverse complement strand
CTGTAGTTCCAGCTACTTCAGAAACTGAGGTGGAAGAGTCGCCTGAGCCCAGGAGGTCAAGGCTGTGCTGAGATCATGCCACTGTACTCTGGCCTGGGTTACAGAGTGAGACCTCAATGCAAACAAACACAAAAAAGCATTTGTTGAGTATCTACTGTGCTCCTAGATTTTGGTTAGGTGTTAAATACAGCCTGTTGGTCCAGTAGACTACCAATAACAAAGTGACTTTTTTCTAGTCCATTTCATACACAGAAATTGTCAGCATGGAGTACAAATAGCAGAGAAGACATTATTGACTTGATGGTTAGAGACTGCTGTAGTTCTATCACTGATTTGCTGTGTGATAGCAAACAATTGCCTTCACTTTTTTGAACCTTGTTTTCCCAATCTGTAAAATAAAGTTTTTCACTGATTCCTCCTGATGCCTCTTTCATACTTTTCAGTGATACCTTTTCTTCTGACTGTGGTGTTAGGATAGGCTTAATAAACGAATGCATATTAAAATAGAAAAGATTACAAATAACGTGCTACTTTTTAGGGGGACAGTTAACCCAAAGAAAAGACACTCTAGTAACTGAATATCAGATATAATAGGCCAATGGGAGAATAATTTGGAAACTAGAAGTTATAACGTTGGCCTTGCTGGCACCTATTCTTTGAGAATCCTGGGTGGGGGTACCAAGCAGAGAGAAAGCCACCCCACGTGGATGTTACCTTGCATTAGTGCCAATCAACTCTGCCAACTTCTCCTAAAACGAGGCCAATAGGAAAACTCTCCAAGGCAGAGTCTAGGAACACCTTACATTTGTATCCACTTTTATTCTTTAAAAAGTGCTCTCAAATGCATCATCTTTCTGATCCTCATAACAAGTTCATGCATAGTCAAGGCATCATAATTGCCATCCTATTTAGGAGAGGAAGAAAAATGGCCCAGGAAGATCAGTGATTAACTTGACTTCACAAAGTAAGACAGTGGCACTGCTGAAACTGGAAACCAGGTGATGTCACTTCTGGTCTAGAACTCTCCGTGGAATCTTGGCCAGGGAGAAACGAGTGTGTCCCAGAGGATTAAAACCACTTGTGCATTGCTTAGAATAACAACGGTAACTTTTAAAGGGACGGCCATTGCTATAGTGTGGTCTCTCAACAGATGTTTGTGAGTCAATAATTAAAACTGTCATAACCAGCTGAATGCAGTGGCTCACACCTGTAATCCCAGCACTCTGGGAGGCTGAGGTGGGAGGATTGCTTGAG
>NW_006971582.1:0-711 GCF_000164805.1 Carlito syrichta | reverse complement strand
GCATACCTCTCAAACAATGGATAGTGACTGGAAAACCCATAACAGAGGAGAGATAGTCACTGTGGCATCCATACAAGAATATGGCCAGTCACTGGGATACCCATTATGGAGGAGGACCAGTACCTGGTGCACCCATTATAGAGGATGCTCAGTCTCTGGGTTAATTATCACAGAGGAGAGCCAGTCACTTGCACACGCAACACAGAGGATAGCTAGTTAATAGAGTATTCAACAGAATAGGTCTAGTCACTAGGGCATTCATTATGAATGACGACCAGGCACTGGTAGATCTATCACAAGTAGGGCCTTCCAAATGAGGCATTCTTCATAAAAGAGAACTAGTCACTGGGTCATCCATCACCGAGTAGTGCCCATCACTGAACCACATATAATAGAGTATTGCCAGTCACTGGGCACCCATGACAGAAGAGAGCCAGTGTAGGAAAACCTTCAGAGAAGAGAGGAAAGAATTGGGCCACACAACACAGAGAAAAGTAATTCACTGGGGCACAAACAAAAGAGACCAGTCACTGTGACACTCAATACAGTCGATGCCAGTCACTTGAGCATCCATCACAGAGGAGACTAGTCCCTGAGTAACAACCACTGATAAGGGTCATTCACTGGGGCACCAATCACAGAGGAAGACCAATTACTGGGGCACCCATTATGGTGGAGGATCAGTCACTGGGACAATCTTCGCAAAGCAGG
>NW_006971581.1:0-722 GCF_000164805.1 Carlito syrichta | reverse complement strand
CGAGCTCGAAGCCTTGATTCTGTTTATACCGCAGCAAGTCACCCTGAGAAATTTTCGGATTTTGGACTAGTGTGTCACAGATTCTTTATTCTTCTTACCGAGGGGCCGTGAAATGTCCTGTATATGAGGACTCCCGTTCCCCAGAATCCTGTTTGGAAACCCTGATTCTTGTTTTGCCATTAGCAAGATGTCATGTTGATATTGTATTGGAGGAACTGTGTAAAAGATGTTTACTAGTTCTCCTTAGCTAGAGATCATGCAGTTTCTGCATATGAACACTGCTATTACCTATGTTCCAGCTTCTAAATCCTGATATTGTTTAGCCCACAGCGGAATGGACTGTTGATTTTAAGGACTGAGTATTGCTATAACCTGATTCCTTTTCTTCCTTGGCAAGGGGCTGTGTATTATCCTGTATATTAGGATTCTCATTAGATACATCCTGCTCCGAAAATCTGATTCTTTTTAGAGCATACCAAGATGCTCTGAAGATTTTTGGGATTGAGGCCTCGTGTAAACCAGATTCCTTATTCTTTCTTAGCAAAAGGTCCTGTAGTTGTCTGTAAATAAGGACTCCTTTTTACAGATTCATGCTCGAAAACATGATTCGTGTTTAGCCCATAGCAAGATGACTTAAGCATTTCTGGGAATGAGGACACGAGTAACGCAGATTCCTTATTCTTACTTAGCAATAAGTAGTGAAGTTTTCTTTATGTGAGGAG
>NW_006971580.1:0-781 GCF_000164805.1 Carlito syrichta | reverse complement strand
TAGTCTTTTAGCTGCATCCCATCAGTTTGAAATGTGTATTTATTATCATTGAGTTAAATATATTTTGTGACTCCTGTAACTTATTTCTTAAAACATGTCCTTTGATTTCTACATACCTGAGAATTTTCATTAATTTTCTTATTTTTTATTTCTAACATAATTAAAATGTAGTTTGAGAATATATCCTGTATAAAGTGAAGCCTTCTGATATTTTTACAGACCAGCATCTACTCGATTTTGATATATGTTCCATATTTATTTTAAAAGAATGTATATTTTGCATTTGTTGAGTATGGTACTCTATACATGTTAATTAGGTCAAATTGCTTAATAGCATTGTTTAATTCTTCTGCTTTCTTACTTTTGTGGTCTGCTATTTCTATTAATTATTAGGAGATAATTGTTCAATCTCTTCCAAATATGTTTGAAGGTTTGTTTATTTCTTTTACTTATGTTCATTTTTGCATAATATATTTGGAATACTAATTGCATTTTGGATTGTTATGTCCGCAGTATAAACAGATTTGTGTATCATTATTAAATATTCTTTTAATATTGGATAATAATTTTTGTCTTTAGATCTACTTTGTCTAATATTAATAGCCACTCTAGCTTTCTTGTGATGAGTGCTTTTCACAAGATATCTTTCTTCTCCTCTCCATATGTTTGTGCCTCTATATTTTGAGAGTAACTTTTATAAAGAGCATATCATTGCATCTTGTATCTTTTTTTAAAGTTATTTATTTATTTATTTACTTTTAGAGACAGGGTCTCACTCTGA
>NW_006971579.1:0-762 GCF_000164805.1 Carlito syrichta | reverse complement strand
TCAGTGCGCATACAGCAATGATTCATACTTAGTTGGAGGCCATGTAGTGTCTGGTATGTGAGGACGCTCTTTCCCTTGATTCCTATTTCGAAACCCTTATTCTTGTTTAGCCCTTAGTAAGAAGTCATGTAGATTTCTTGATAGAGGAACCATGGAAAACAGATTTCTTCTCTTTTATTAGCACGAGGCCATGTAGTTTCTTGTAAATGAGGATTGCTATTACCCACATTCATGCCTCGGATCCCTGATTCTTCTTTAGCCGTTAGCAAGATGCCCTGTAGATTTTCTGGACTGAGGACTCGTATAATCCAGATTCCTTATTTTTATCAACAGCCATGAAGTTACCTGTATATGAGTACTCCTGTTCATAGATACATGTGTCGAAAGCTTGATTCTTGTATAGATTTTAGGAATATGCTGTATAATTTTTTATAGATTGAGAAAACATGTCACGAACATTCCTTACTCTTTCTTAGGAAAAGTCAGTTCTTTTGCCTCTATATGAGGATTTCATTTCCCTAGTTTATGCTTCAAAACCCCAAATCGTGGTTAGCCCTTAGCAAGAAACACCGCAGTTTTATTGGGATGGAGGCCACGTGTAAAGCAGATTCCTTATTGTCCTTTAGCAATAGAGAGTGCAGTTTTTTGTATGTGAGGACTCCCATTATCCAGATTCCTACTCCCAAAACCTGAATGGTGGTTATCTCTTAGCAAGACGGTCCTTAGGTTTTTGGGATGGAGGCCTCGTGTAACCAAGGTTCG
>NW_006971578.1:0-639 GCF_000164805.1 Carlito syrichta | reverse complement strand
TAAGATGTACCCTGTAATCCTAAAACTTCCATTTGTGAATCCATTTGATATGGCCTGGGGAGTTGGTGTTGCTAAGCATGTAGTACATATTTTTGAAGGTAACCAGGAATCACGGATTCCACGTCCCTGTGAAAGTGCTGGGAATCTGTCTATTTACATACAGATTTTGGAATCCAGATTGCCAGGTAAAATCAGGGCATCTTGCTGAGAACAAGAAGAGAATGTAGGTTCAGGAGTCCTCAATCGTCATAATCTGTATGGCCTCTTGATAAGGTAAATGAGGAATCTGGGTTTTTAGGTCCTTCCATTTTTCAGAGCCACTTGCTACGTGAATGCCTAAAATCTCTTATTACAGATCCAAGAAGATTCCGGTCCTTTCGATAGTTGTAAACGAGTATCTGAACCCACAATTTCGTTTGTTTCTTATCAACATCATCGGCCATAATCAAGTTCCCCAGGTAACAACTGGCATTTTGCAACAAAATCCCTTGCTTGAGGTTACCTCAAAATGCCAAAATTTCCTATGGTCAGGCTGGTGGAAATTGGGATATTTGGTTTAGAATATTTCACATATTTACGATGTCTTCTTAAGGGGAACCTGGAAGGTTGGATAACAGTTATCAGGTACTATATGGGAGT
>NW_006971577.1:0-522 GCF_000164805.1 Carlito syrichta | reverse complement strand
CGCCGCCCTAAAAAAGAACAAAATCATGAATTTTGCTGCAACCTGGATGGAACTAGAGTCTATAATACTGAGTGCCCTTTCACAAAAACAAAAATTCGAATATCACATGTTTTCACTCATATAATGGACCTTGAACATCCAATGCAATTCTATGAGAAAATGACGGATGGTACTGGGAAAATTCGGGGGGGAGGGGGATGGGATTAACAGTAGCAAATATTTGTCGGGGGATGGGAAAACACTTTTTATTTTCAGGGTGCCTGAATGAAACGTCATTGTACACCTACCCTTAACTGTACCCCCCAAAACCATAATAAAAAATACTGATTAAAGAAAAAAAAAAAAAAAAAAAAAAAAAAAAAAGAAATATTTGTGATGCTCACTCTTTTCTTATGTTATGCAGTGTTTGAAGGTCTTCGCCCCATCTATAAGACATTTCACTTCAGGATGATTCCCCTAAGGACAACAATAAAGCAGGTGCTGTAAAACAAGCAAATTAAAGTAATTTAAGACCTTGTGTCT
>NW_006971576.1:0-714 GCF_000164805.1 Carlito syrichta | reverse complement strand
TTATACTCTGCTTCTAAAGTAAATAGGCTCCTCTGGATAAGCAGTTTTTAGCCAATTGTTGTCAATCAGAAGTAGTCCTCCAGTGAGAAGTGAATTGATTTAAAATAGTAAGAGTATAGGGAGCCAAAGGACCATATTGTGAACTGGCCTCTTTTAATTCTCTTACCAACTTGTAAGGTAAAGTTTCCCATTGTGTTTGGCCCACTCCATCAATGTCAGTAATAGTCACTAGAAAACATGTTGATAAACAGACATCTCCCTTTTTTGTCTCTATTTGAGCAGCCTTTATTTCAAAAAAAAAAGGAGAGGCAGGGTCACTGCCAGGTGTGAGGCTTAGCTTTTTTATCCATCTTATGGAGAGTGATTTGTGGAAGGGGTAGATTAGTGTTATTAAGGTAATTGTTATCGAGGTAATATGTGGCTTTATTTTCCAAACCTGTCGTGTCCTGTGGAGATAATTTATCATTATAATTTGAAGGTGTAGATGCAGCAGTGAAAGGAAAAGGTTTTTTATTATTCTTATCATTATTAACGGCCTTTTTGGAAGGAAATTTTTTATAATCATGTAGGGGATTTAAAGAATTTTTTATTAAGTTTTATAAAGAAAAAGCATTAGGTGGCACCTTTTTGGGCCCATGTTGAATATAATACAGTCTTAGTTATTTTCCCACTTTTTTCCAGATATTTAAATTTATTGTCTTTTTTTTTTAGGAA
>NW_006971575.1:0-671 GCF_000164805.1 Carlito syrichta | reverse complement strand
TGGATCAGAATGAGTAATCTGCTGTCGTAGTTGAAGTATATAGATGGAAAATCATTTCAAATGATGACAAAATCATGTCAATGTAGCTTATGATTTTCTATCCTCTAAATTGAATCTGACTGAAGACAGTTTTGAAGTTTCCAGCTATAATTGGATTCATCTATTTCTCCCTGCAGTTCTATCCGTTTTTGCCTCATGTGTTTTTGATTTCTGTTGTTGTTGTTTGTTTTCTTTTTTTTTTTCTTTCTTTATTTTAAAGATGTGGGGTACAATTCAAGATTAAGTATACAAATCTTCATTATGCAAGTACCCTTGATGATGTGGTGTGCCCCTCCCTCCCCTAGCAGTTTCCCTCAACTGCCAACACCACCCCACCCCCAGCAGTTTCCCACTACTGCCAATTCCTTTCTTATAGTATTTTGATAATTGTTCAAACTTCACTTATGAGCAAGAACATATGGTGCTCTTTCTTTGTTTCTGTGATAGATTATCGAGAATGATAGACTCTAAATTCATCCAAGATGCTGTGAAGTCCATATGCTCATCCTTCTTTATGGCTGCATAATATTCCATTGTGTATATGTACACGTTGTTTTTTTTAATCCAGTCCAGCTTCAATGGCAGTATGGTCGGTTCCATGTTTTTGCTATTGTGAATAGAGCTGCAACAAA
>NW_006971574.1:0-691 GCF_000164805.1 Carlito syrichta | reverse complement strand
GGCCTAAATAGTCGCTGACTAGTCGGACGATTGTTTAGCTCATTTTACTACCTCGACGGCTATTTGCGGACCAGTTAACTGAATAACTAGTTGGTCAGTGTGTGAGCCATCAGTTGAACTTACTTAACTAGTCAGTGGGTGAGAGAGCCGACTGGTCAGGTCAATTAACAATTCGGCCAGCGAGTGAGCTGACAGGTAAGCTGACTTAACAAGTCTGCCAGCAAGTGAGTCGACTGGGCAGCTGACTTAACTAATATGTTAGCGAGTGAGCTGACTGTTCAGCTGAATTTAGTTGACTGGCGAGTAAGGTGACTGGTTAGAAGACTAGTCGACCGGTGAGTGAGCAGACCAGTGAGCTGAATTAATTAGTTGGCTGTCGAGTGAGCCAATGGCTGAGATGCCTTAACTAGTTGGCCAGCCAGAGAGCCATTGGTGAGCTGACTTAACTAGTCGGCTGGTGAGCAAGCTGACTAGTTAGCTGTCCTGTTGGCCTGCGAGCAAGCCTATGAGTTAGTTGAACTTTTGGCTGGCGAGTGAGCCGACTAGTTTGCTGACTGGTTGGCAGGTGAGTGAACAGACTAGTTAGCTGATTTGATGGAAAGTGAGTGAGGCCACTAGTTAGCTGACCAGCTTGCTGAGTTGCTCCCCAATTGTTAACTAAGTAACTAGCTGATTTGCTAACTGACTTAAC
>NW_006971573.1:0-694 GCF_000164805.1 Carlito syrichta | reverse complement strand
GACGTATTTGTAGTTAACTCTCGTCTTAAGATGTACTTGTAATCCTAAAACGTCCGTTTATCTTTCAATTCGAATAGGGGCCTCATGTTTTGAGGTTGCCAAATATTTATTAGTTACTTTTAAGTGTATCAGGATTCATGGATTCCACGCCCTAGGAAACTTCTGGGCATCTGCCTATTTGTATACATAGTTTTGAGATCCACATCATGAGGGAAATTCAGGGCATCTTGCAGAGTACGAAAAGGAAATCCGGTTCTAGGAGTCCACATTCGCCAGAATCTACAGGGCATCTTCATAAGGTTTAATCAGCAATCTGGGCTTCAAGGTCCCTACATTTTTCAGAGCTACTTGCTCCCTGAATACCCTAAATGTGTCATTAGAGATCCCCAGTAACGTTCTGGTCCTCCTGTGTCGGAGACCTGCTCCGACCGAGGGTGGGTTAGGATCTGCACCAGAGAATCTGGATGAAGAGAAGAGACCACTCAGAGGTAGTTCTTCTGGGAACAGTCTGATCAGGACTGAAGCCAATTTTATTCAAACATTTTCCAACTTATATACCATTTTCTATACCTTCCAGCAGTGTAATAATTACTTGCTGGGGGCGTACAAATTCCATGATGTATATCGCGCTTTACAAATTATGCATCACAAGACCATCACGAGACTTGCAAGTTCCAAGCAAACAATTCGAACT
>NW_006971572.1:0-4529 GCF_000164805.1 Carlito syrichta | reverse complement strand
TATTCTTGAAGATGATGATGGAGAGCCCTAGTCCTTGTTTTTCTCAATTAACCTCCCAATTTTGGACTGCTCAGGGCCCAAGCTAGTTGGAAATCAACTCTAATTCTGGAGCTTCCTGATTTAATGTACATATCAGAGGACATAACTTACAGATTAGCAATTAAACAAGAACAGCTTTGGATGGGAAGAACATCAACAAACCCTTGGATGGAACAATACTTCTCCTTTTCTTCAAGCTCTAGGAGCATTTAAAAAAATCTCTTGATCTATATTTAATCTGGTTATATAATACCAGGTTTTAAAATATTTGTGAGGAGAAAAAGATTTAGAGAGACTAATATTATAGAAATAAGAAAAGTTAAGCACTATAGGTAGGCTAGCACTTAAAAATGGAGGAGTAAAATTACATAGAAATTTAATTTACTAATGGAGTACAATAGCTCACAATTAACAAAACAAAAAGAAAAAAGTAGGCTCCAAAAACAGTAAAAATTGTATCCCGTTTTAAAACAGGTCTCATAGTACAATATTGATTCAAAAAGACATAGCAGCACAAAGTCTTCTTTCATCAGGACATAAAGCCCCCAGTCTAAAACATAGTTGGTGTTACCTTTCTCAAATAAGAGAAAAATAAAGCCTTCTCCACTGACTCAAGGTGGGAAGGGGAGCTGGCCCATTTACCTCTTGGCTCGAGTCTTCAGTTTGGAGTCACCTAGAGGCTGGGATGTGGTGAAGGTGGCTGCACACAGTGGAAGGGCTTGAGCATCACCCTTCCAGGAGACTGACCAAGAATCATCTGACTGGGGCAGCTGAAGAAAATAGTCTTTGTCACCCTGTGACACAACCAGTCTCTTAGAGCTTGGGGCTGTATCCAGAACATATAACAATCACCAATGAAACAAGAAGCAGAATGTGTGTTTGTGCAGTAGAAATTAAGCTACTGCCTCTACAGTGAGCTCCTACCTCTGAGTGGAGGGTAATGTGTGTCTGGGCTTCTTGGCTCTGGTTTCTGTATCTTCTGTGTCTCTTGCCACCCCTGTTGCTGCATTCTTTCCAGACTTGAATACAGAGAAATAATGGACTTGAATAAGAACTAGAACACCAAGGTTTTTGTTTGTTTGTTTGTTTTTACCAGACACTCAATGATCATCTAAGAGCACCAGAAACATCCTTAAAAACGTCTCCCACAGTCATGTACCTGTGCTTCAAGTTGGTGGCCTCCCTGTTCTTCTCAGCCAACTCCCTTTCCATGGCACATACCTTGAACTATAGGAGAGAAAGCACGTGTAAGTTTAGATGTGAAGATATTGCATGAAAGCAAGAAAAGAAAAAAACCTTACCCAATTGTCATGAGCCTTTTGTTCATACATGGTGATCTGAAAAAGCCATCAGAAACCATAAGTTAGAAATTCTGGGCCATTATATCATCAGCATCAGACGCTGAAGCATTCTGTTGATGTCAGGCAGATGCTCCTTACCTGCTGTCTGAAATTGTGCTCTGCTTTTTGTTGCTTTTCCTGCATTTCTTCAATTATTTTACTATGAGTTGGAATAGTTTTCATCAGATAAACACAATTTTGAGTGTGATTTTAAATACTCTGCCTTGTTCACACTATCTCACAACTGTACCCTTGCAAAATTTATGCAAGCATATAAAACATATTCTATCTGATTATAAAAGTACAGTAGAACCAAAACTGTTGCTATATTGTTTCCTAGTCTGTTGTTTAATGCCTGCTGTATTCTAAATTGACATAATTTCCTGCCCCTACTCAGTATTCACCATATTGATTCTCCCACTCTCGTCTCCTTATCATATCACAAGGCAGGGAAAACTGGGCTTATAAAGTGGCTCCACCTCTTTTATGGATGTAATTCCTCCTATGCCAAAATGCTTTCCTAGTGATACATACATAGGTTTACTGCTAATTCCACATCCTTGCAATTCTAGCTAATTGTTTTGTTTATCAAGGGAAGTGTTTTTCAAGCCCAAGCAGGCATTCCTTTAAGACCAAAAGGAGCCCTTCAATAGGATCCATGGGGCTCTGCCTCCATCATGGCCGCTTCCCACTGGGGCTCTGCTCCCAGTCAGCGTTTTTCCCGTTTTCGGGTAACCTCCATTTGCCTCTTTAGGGATTGCAGCTGCCGGCATATCATGACCAATTCATGATGACTAAATCCATCAGGATAGAGCAGGGCATCATTGTTTCTCTGATTCCTCCCAAGTAGAAACCTGAACCACAGTCAAAGAAAGGCTTAGTGCCAGTACCCAGACAATCTGCCTTAGAAGGACAGATCCTTCTAGGACATAATGTTAACCCTGCTGGTCACTCCTGGACATTTCTTTAATTCAGGAATCGAACACATCTACTTTAAAGATCCTGATGAGAGAAAAATTAAATCTTAGTGCTGGTCACAACTACTGAGTAAACAAGATCTGAATGTCTTCCTAGTTTGGGGGTTATCGCTTGGAATCAGATTATCACTGGAAAAACATCCAACTCAGTGTTCATCTACTTTTAGAAGGCTGAGTTCACAGGTAGCGGAGGCAGAAACGGGCTAAGACCTAAAATGGTTGATTTGCTGTGCTGCCCTCAACACCCGTTATTCAGTATTCTGATTCATAAGCTCTCACTAGATATTTTGTTTAATATGGATGGCATGAGAAATTGAAAGAACTCAAGGAAATGGAGAAAAACACTTAACAGGGAATATTCATGACCACACAGGCAATACATCAGCAAATGCTTTCTGGAGTGACCTAATGGAGTGTGTTGTGAAGTGGTGAGATTACAAAGAGGAACAGGCGCCCTCCAATCCTAAATGTGCTTACCATTCAGGCAAACAAGAAGACAGTATGGACATAGCTATCCATGTCATGCACATAAGAAGAAGTAACCCAAAAACTGAGTCTTGAGAGAAAGTAAGGAGAGGTTCTGCTTTTGTATGGCAAGTGCAACTGAAGACCCTGATCTCCCAGAGAACTATCAAACACTCTGGACAGAATAAGAGATACATGATTGAATGCATCCAATTACTAGCATCCTGTAAAGAAGCATGAGGCCAAGTTGGAGAAGAATAAAACTGATGACCAAGGTCAGCCTGGAGTTGAAGTCATCATCCACTAGTTTCATCATTCAATTCCAAGAGAGACTACAGAGATGCAAACAAGCTGAGAGGATTTTACAGAGATTTAGGGGCTTTGAAGGGAAAAGCATGGAGTTCATGGTCTGTCAAAGAAGATTCCCATAATGTAGTCCACTCATTTTGGTTGGGACACAGAAGTTACACAGTAGGAAAAAATATGGAAAAAAAATGCACTGGCTTCTCTGACTCTGCAGTAAGTGATGTCAATTGCTTACTGAATTAAGTGTATGATCAGAGTAAACTCTCATCTTTTCTGCAGCAAGATAGCATCATAAGAGGTCTCAATTTTTCTCTAAATATTTTCCTGGTGTCTTGTATTTAATAAAAATATGGCAGGACAGCACAATATGATCGGATCAAAACCTAAAAGACTGAAAATGAATTCAGAGGAGATCCAGATATTGAAGTTAACAATAGAGGTAATAGTATCTCCTCTTTCCCCGAGAGAAAGACAAACAAAAAACTCAAAGAAAAATATGTAAGAGGAAGGAAAAATGGCAGATTACAGAAATCAAGACAGGGAGGGAAAGCACAATTCTTTACCACATGAATGAGCCACAAATATTGCAGAAATGACTCTAATGGAAATTCCAAGTATCTTCATTTGTTGATGTATGTTTTATACAAAAGTATTTGTATCACTGAACACATAAGCATTATACTTACTCTTCTTCATAGATTGCATAAAGACTGTCTATTCTTTTCAGCATTTTGAATTCTGTGTCATTTGCAGCTTTCAGAGATCTCAATATATCATGATCTTTGTCTTCCAGGCTTTTTTTATACTCTGAAATGAATTTTAAAAAGTTACCTTTTGTGCCTTCAATTAGATATCAAACTTTGGCTATGGTAAGCAAAGGAGAACGTGAGAATCCTGAAGGCTGGAAGTCCTTGTTTTCCATACCAGGGCAAAGTTGTTTTTATGCTAGGAGGACTTTCTCCCCCAAAGGGCATACCTTCCAGGATGCAGGTTTTGGACCTCAATCCCTTCAGTTTTGAATCCTCACACATTTCATTGACACATCCTGACTTTAAGACAGATTGGAGAAGAGAGGTTTAAGAAAAAATGATCACACACCATTGTGAATACCCTGAAACATCGATAAACTGTATATTTAAAAATGATGAAGATTGTTATCATCTTATGAATATTTTACCACAGGTAAAATTTTCTTTTTAAAATTTGAAAACCAAGAACTTATGTTCAGTTCCCTAAATTATAAAATCTCTGGGAGTTCCGTTTTGTTAGCTGCTTTTTCTTGATCTTCATTAAACCATTGTACTTGGAGCCATTCCCATCTTCAGATTACCTTATTCCTTCCCTCACCACAGGTTTGCTAAGGCAAATTTGTACCTAACATACAACTTTCACAACATTGATG
>NW_006971571.1:0-713 GCF_000164805.1 Carlito syrichta | reverse complement strand
TTTTTAGGTTTTTCTATTTTTCTTCCCCCATTCATTTTTTGCTTAGCATGTCTTTGTGTGTGTGTGTGTGTGTGTGTGTGTGTGTGTGCTTTGTTTTCCTTTTTTTTACTTTATTATCCAGTTTATTTGGGGTGTGTGTGTGCCTCTGTGTGTGTTCAATTGTTTCCTGCCTTAGTTTTATGCTTTAATTGCTCTCTATTTTCTCTTCATTTGTTCATTTTATTTTATTATATTTTTCTCTGCTATCCTCACAGTTGCTGCTGTATCTTGAATTCAGGGTGTACACACATGTAATCATTGACTGTCATATAGTGTGCTCATGAGGAGTGGAAAAATAGGGAACACATAACACAATCAGTGAACACTGTGACTTGCAAATAGTTTCCCAATAATTCTCCCTATCATCTACCTTATTTGACTTTCAAAACTACAAGAGACAGCAAAGATTCCAATCCACATTCTTGTCTCAAAATAGAACAAATCTAAGACTGAATCAAGGAGAAAATACAGGACTGAGCAAACATCAAAAGCAAAAACCTCCTCCACTTCCCCTGAATAATGGAACTAAAGAGAAAGCAAGATCTGTCACAAATGAGGATAAACCAATGGAAGACCACAGGTAATTGCAAGTGTAACTAAGAAAAAATTCCTGAAAAATCAGACCCATAAGGAGTTCAAACAATGAAGTCACCAAAGACTGGCTCCATAATGCA
>NW_006971570.1:0-571 GCF_000164805.1 Carlito syrichta | reverse complement strand
CCAGTTACATGGAAGTTGCAATTTGCAAGTTTACATGGAAACCGAGTTTCCTGGTTCCTCTTTAGTAACACGTGTAGAAACTTTCAAGGGACACAGTGACCCAGATTACTATTTCGTTCTAAGCAAAACGACGACATGTTTCTGTTAAACCTGGAAGTCCAGACTATTGAATACCCATAAAAGGATGACAAGATATGCCTCCGAACTGCGGGGCCACTGAAGTTTCTGGAGTATGAGGTAACACTGAAATCATGGCATACATACAAAAATCCGAGCGGATTACTTGTGTCCTGGAATCTGGAACCAAAGGTTCCACATATCTAATGGACTTGTAGTGACAGATTCTCGTTCACAACTATCAAGAGTACCACAGTGTTGCTGGAGTCCAGGAATGATTGATTAGTAATATCCACATAACAAATAACTGTAAAACATGAGGGGTGCTCGAAGTCCTGATCGTGTTTAGCCCTTAGCAAGACGCCCTCTAGTTTTTCGGTATTGAGGACTCATGTAACCCAGATTTCTTATTCATCCTTAGCAAGAGGCATGCAGTTTCCTGTATCTGAGGACG
>NW_006971569.1:0-760 GCF_000164805.1 Carlito syrichta | reverse complement strand
GGGAGGAGCTGGGATTTCCACGTGGCCCAGGCCGCTTATAGCCGAGTAGCAGCAGCCAGGGGCCGCAATATTGAGCTTGCATGGGACTGAGGGCCTCTGGGCCTCGGACTCGTGTGGCTGGCGGTGGGCAGGGGCTGGGGAAAGGAAAGTAAGAGTCATTTTGGGAACTCACGTACATAGAATCACACAAATGCCACCTATGTCATCAGCATCTTACTGGAACTCCTCAGGACTTATTCTTTCTTTCTGAGATTCCCTTCTATAATTTTTGCTGCTGGTTTAATTCCATGTTCTGGTCTTCAACTTCTTAAATTCATTATTCTGCTAGGTTAATTCTGATTTCCATGTTTATCATCTTGTCATTTATTCCCTGGATAAAATATTTGTGGTGAAATTTTGTTACAGGTTCTTTCAGTGTTGTATCCTGTCTTTCTTGAGACTTATTCACTCTTCTCATTCATTCTTTATTCCCTGTTGCATTATGGAGCCAGTCTTTGGTGACTTCATTGTTTGAACGCCTTATGGGTCTGATTTTTCAGGAATTTTTTCTTAGTTACACTTGCAATTACCTGTGGTCTTCCATCGGTTTATCCTCATTTGTGACAGATCTTGCTTTTCTCTTTAGTTCCATTATTCAGTGGAAGTGGAGGAGGTTTTTGCTTTTGATGTTTGCTCAGTCCTGTATTTTCTCCTTGATTCAGTCTTAGATTTGTTCTATTTTGAGACAAGAATGTGGATTGGAATCCTTGCTGTCTCTTGT
>NW_006971568.1:0-768 GCF_000164805.1 Carlito syrichta | reverse complement strand
GGACACTTGGTGTAGCATGACGAAACAAAACTTAGTTTTCTGTCTGAGAGTTTACATTTTTATTTCTCTAAAAACGTGGGCTGTATAATATCAAAAATGCTTCCACCATTGGTTTTAGTTTGAATACACTGTTTGTGATGGGGCCGTATTACAAAACAAGTCAAAAGTAATGTCTAATCTCAGAACCCTTCTGCCAGCTTGTATAATGCCAAGGTTTTTACTGGCATTGCTGTTCTTTTTTTTTTTTTTTTAAGTTAGATGTCTCACTCTATTCCCCAAATTTGATTGCTGTGACATGCTCACGGCCACCCAGCCTCAATGTCATGGTACTAGGCCATGTTGCCCTTTTACCTTCCTAAGTAGCTGATGCCACAAACGTGTGCCACCATGCCCAACCAATAGTTGAATTCATTGATAAGATCTCATGAAGTTGCCCAGGCATGCCTAGTAGCCCTAGACTCAGGCAATCTGCTCTACTCTCTGCCTCCCAAACTGTTGGAATTACAGGCATGAGCCACAATGTCCAGCCTCTTTTGTTTCCTTTCCAGTCACCTGGCACTGAGTTGAAAGCACTTGTCTCATCAAGTCATTTTCTGCTAATTCCTCTGGCGTGGCCTCTGGAATGTTGCAAGACTTATATCTTGATACTGTTAACCTCCCCACCTTTTTGCCATATATGCAATGATTCTTGATAATTTTCTTAATTTGTTGTGGAGCAACCAATGCTCATATAGAAACATTAGCATCACATGGTGTGTAGAACAGAAT
>NW_006971566.1:0-767 GCF_000164805.1 Carlito syrichta | reverse complement strand
TGCCATGTGTGGATGTAACTCTGGTCTTAAGGTGAACCCTGTAATCCTTCCCCTTGCGTTTCAGTTTTTATTTTGAGAGAGGACAAGAGTTTCACTGTTGCCTAATATTTAGTGAGTATTTTTAAAGGTAACCAGGAATCATGGATTCCACGTCCCTAGGAATATTCAGGGCATCTGTCTTTTTGTATACAGAGTTTGGAATCCACATGAATAGGGAACATCAGGGCATCTTGCTGAGAACGAAAAGGAAATCCGGTTGTAGGAGTTCTCATTAACCGGAATGTACAGGCTCTCTTGAAAAGGTTTAATCAGCAATCTGGGCTTCTGGGTCCCTACATTTTTCAGAGCTAATTTCTCTATGGATACACTAAATCTGTCATTACAGATCCACAGGAACTGTCTTGTCATCTTGTTAGTTGTAAGCAAGGATCTGTCCATACAAATACTTTTCTGCCCTAGGAACATCTACGACCATAATCATGTTTCCTAGAATCAAAAGACATATTGGTACAAAATCCCTCGATTCAGGTGACCTCAAACTACAGAATATTCTTGTGGGCAGACAGGTTGGAATTGGGATGTTCTGTTTTGAAGATTCCACATTTTAGGTAGGGTCTTGTGAAGGGGAGCCAAGAATCTAGAATTCCAGTTTCCAAAGAACATTATGGGAGTCTTTCTCTTGATATCCAAAGAACTGGAATTCTCGGTCATCAGTAACTGTCTCGGCATCCTGCAGAGTGAAGCGGAAACCTGGGTAATGGGAATCG
>NW_006971565.1:0-714 GCF_000164805.1 Carlito syrichta | reverse complement strand
TATTGGGAGCCACGGGTCTGGAATTCCCGTGGCACTGGGAAACATCTCTTCGTACTGCTGAGAATGAAACAGGGATCTGAGACACTCTGTCCCTAGATAGTTTCTACTTATGTTACTAATGTGGAACAAGGAAAATCAGTTTCCATGACCAGCAAACTTATGGACAGTTGTTAATTTTTCCCTTGCTTAAGGAAGTTCTCATAAATAGAAGCCTACAGGATTTTTCTAAATGCTAATCAGGCATTTGGGAGTCCCAGTCCCCACATTTTTCAGATCTAATTCTGATATCCGTACCACAAATCTGTCATTACCAATCACCAGGAACCAGCTTCTTGTCCTCTTAGTAGTAAGAGAGAATCTGGCCATCAGCTTGGCTTTTTCTGCAGGAGGCTGTAAGGCCAGATTCCACAACCCAATGAATCATCTCGTCATTTTTAGTGTAATTTCTGGTTTCAGGTTTACCTCTTAATCCAGAAACTACTGCTGGAATTTTAGATTGATTTCGTAACTTAGAGTTAGGAGTTCCCACATATTTAGGACGTATTCTTGAAGGGGATCCAACAATCTAGGCTTCCAGGACCCTTCTGACCTTTTGAGCGAATGAATAGTGGTATATAAGAGATTTTACTTACACATCGCCAGGTAACGTCCTTGAGTATTACTGAGAACAAAAAGAATCTGGGTTATGTGGATCGCCAATCCCAGAAGTCTACG
>NW_006971564.1:0-776 GCF_000164805.1 Carlito syrichta | reverse complement strand
TAAGTCAGCTGGCTATTCAGCTGTCTAGCTAGGTAACTAGCTAGTTAAGTCTGCTGGCTAGCCAGCTGGCTACTTCATTAAGTCTGCTACTAAAGCCAGCTGGTTGGCCTGCTGACTAGCTAGGTAGCTAGGCAATTCAGTCAGCTGTCTAACCACCTGTCTAGCTAGTTAGGTCAGCTAGTTAAGCCAGTTTGTTAGCCAGCAACCTAACTAAGTAGCTAGCTAGTTATGTCAGCTGTGTAGCCTGCTGTCAAGATAGTTAAGTCACCTAGTTAAGTCAGCTGACCAGCCCGCTTGATAGCTAGGTAGCTTGATTTTATTCAGCTGTCTAGATAGCTGGCTAGCTAGATATGAGACCTAGTTAATTCAGCTGGATTGCCAGCTGGCTAGCAATGTAGAAAGCTAGTTAATTCAACTGGCTAGAATGTAGGCCAGCTAGTAAAGACAGCTAGTTATGACAGGGAGTGACCTAGTTAAGTCAGTTTGCTAGCCAGCTGGCTGGCTAATTAAGTCAGCTAGTTAAGCCAGCTTGTTAGCCAGCAACCTAACTAAGTAGCTAGCTAGTTATGTCAGCTGTGTAGCCTGCTGTCTAGATAGTTAAGTCACCTAGTTAAGTCAGCTGACCAGCCCACTTGATAGCTAGGTAGCTTGATTTTATTCAGCTGTCTAGATAGCTGGCTAGCTAGATATGAGACCTAGTTAATTCAGCTGGATTGCCAGCTGGCTAGCAATGTAGAAAGCTAGTTAATTCAACTGGCTAGAATGTAGGCCAGCTA
>NW_006971563.1:0-706 GCF_000164805.1 Carlito syrichta | reverse complement strand
AGCAATCTGGGCTTCAGGGTCCTACATTTTTCAGAGCTACTAGCTCCGTAGATACCCTTAATCGGTCATTACCAATCCCCAGGAATATTGTATTCTCTTGGTAGTTGTAATCGAAGATCTGTCCTAAATGTCCTTTAGTGTCTTATGAACATCTAGGACCATAATCAGGTACCCAAATCAAATGGCATATTGGTACCAAATCCCTTGATTTAGGTTACCTCAAACTACAGAAATTTCTTGTGGTCTGGCCTGTGGGAATTGGAACAATGGGTTTAGGATATTACATATTTTGGGGAGGACTTGTTAAGTGGAACCAGGAATCTTGGATTCCATGTTACCAATAAACTTATTGGAGTCTTTCTCTTCATATCCAAACAACTGGAATTCTAGGTCACCAGGAAATATCTCAGTGCCTTGCTGAGAATGAAACAGAAATCTGGGTAAAGAGAGTGCTCATATACAGGAAAATACATGGCCTCTTGCTATGGAAGAATTAGGAATTTTGGTTGCAAGGGTCTTCAGCCCAAAAATCCACAGGGCGTGTTACTAACAGGTAACCATGAATCTGATTTTAATGTAGGAATCTGGGTAGTGGGAGTCCTCAAATACAGGAAACTGGACTACCTACTGCAAAGAAAGAATAAGGAATCTGTGATACATGTGTTTTCAAACCCTAAAAACTTCAGGGCATCTTGCTAAGGACTAA
>NW_006971562.1:0-725 GCF_000164805.1 Carlito syrichta | reverse complement strand
CCTTCTGCCCTCCAATTCCAGAGTGGACTCGCTTGCTTGCAGTCCCTACTCCAACTTGGTGGCTTTCTAAGCACCCTTACCCCTCAATAGGAAAAGGAACTGAATAGTTGAAACTTCCATAACCTGTGGTTGAAAAGGAGCAGTGACAAAAGACCAATGCCCAGTAATTTGGGAAGAGTCCAAAAATGGTATGCGTGAGGCAGATCTGTGCACTGCCCACCAACTTGTCTAAGTCTGGTAAGACACAAAAAATGCCAACCAACAAGTGATATACAGTGACTTTACACTCAGAGGTAGGCAATAAAGGCCAACAGAATGCTAGAATCCTTTGTGGGTTGGTCCCCCATAGTTCAGATGGATACCTAGGGTGGATGGAGTCTCGTGTCCCCTGGATGCAGGGCCCCAAACAGCAACTCACTCTGGGTTATTCCTCTTTCTCTGATTCCTCTACTTCCTCTACAATTCCTCTCATCAATAACCATTTTATTTATATTGCATATTCTTGTACCATTCAGTCTTCTGATATGTGATGTTTTGTTTTGTGTGGGTATACTTTCAATTTGTTTAAAAATTATTGCATTTTACACCTCATGTCATTTCCACTTACTTGAAAGTTTCTAACATATAGTTTGCAATCTTATATGTGCATTTCTTTCGCTGCTTCCAACTCTGGCATATTAAACTATATGACTCTCTGCCACATTTTACCATTCTACTGTCCCATG
>NW_006971561.1:0-721 GCF_000164805.1 Carlito syrichta | reverse complement strand
TAATAGCCATATGTAGCTACTGAAGTTTGAAATGTGGCCAGTCCAACTAAGGATATGCTGAAAACATAAACTACACATTGAATCTTTTAATATTTAGTATGAAAAAAATGAAAGATAAAATATTTCATTAATAATATTATAATTAGCCGGCCTCGGTGGCTCAGCCTGTATTCCCGCGCCTTTGGAAGGCTGAGATGAGTGGATTGCCTGAGCCCACGGGTTCGAGACCCGCCTGGGCAGCGAGACCTCATCTCTACAATAAATAAAAAAATCAGCCGGGTGTGGTAGCGCATGCCTGTAATTCCAGCTACTTGGAAGGCTGAGGCGGAAGGATCACCGGAGCCTAGCAGGCGAGGCTGCGGTGGCCGGGAGCGGCCACTGCACTCCAGTCTGGGTGACAGAGTGAGACTCCAACTCAAAATAATAATAATAATAATAATAATATTATAATTATACATTGAAATAATAATGTAGATATATTGACTAGGTAAAATATTGTGAAACAATTCAATCATAATTGTCACTTGGGCTGGTACCACCTTCAGGGTGAATAATTAGTATAAGGGGTAATATTTTCAGGCTTTCTACATAAGATATATATATATATATATATATATATATATTTCTACATAGTGAATTTAATATACATATGTTCCTACATTTTAGTTGACCCTAAGGAGTCAGTACATGACTAAATTTTTTCATAATTTTACTGAATTAT
>NW_006971560.1:0-498 GCF_000164805.1 Carlito syrichta | reverse complement strand
CACTCTGTCACCCAGGCTGGAGCACAGGGGCCCACTCTCTGCCACCACAGCCTCCACCAGAGGGCCACCAGCGATCATTGCCCCATGGCCTCCTGAGTGGCCGGATGACAGGTGTGCATCACCATGCTCGGTTCATTTTTTGTCTTCTTGTGGAGACACGGTCTTGACAAGTTCCCTATGCTGGTCTCGAATGTGGGTCTCAGAACTTTCAGAATGCCTCGGCCTCCCAGAGTTCCAGGATGAGGACGTGAGACCCTGCGCCTGGCCTACACACTTTTCTCGGGGCCCAACCACGTGGTCCACTCCCTTCCTACAGCTCAGGACACTGGAGAGTTTGGCCATAGTCGCCTGCCGAGCCCTCCCGTGCGAAAGCCCCTGGTGCAGGGGCATGTCTGAACCTGGGTGCCACCACTCCACTGACCTCATTCCCTAGGTTCAATTCCCTCCCTTCTCCCAGGGACTGCCATGGGGAAAAGGAGGGTTTTACTCTCAAATCTA
>NW_006971559.1:0-698 GCF_000164805.1 Carlito syrichta | reverse complement strand
GCTAAACAGACTTGATAGAAATTTTCTGAAGACCAGTAGGGGGTCATACACCAAGAATTTATCAGCGATCAAGGGTGCGGGATATTTCATTGAATTGACTCAGCAGGATTCTTTCAAAAAGGAGACCAACCAAGGTCAGGGACTGCTCAGCAGGTGAACTCAAAGAAGCCTGTCTCAAGTTTGGTCAAAGGAGAGAGTTGTCATCTCTCATGAGGCAGGAGCGAAATACTCATGAAAAGCAGTGGAAGCCACCCAGGTTGCCAGTCCAAGATTTGAGATGAGATTAGGCAGGCTGGTCCAGGACTGCCAGGAGGGAGAGGGAAACAGCTGGGCCTGAAGAAGAGCCAGAGCCATGGGCCAGAGCAGGACCCCGTGAGAAGGCCTGAGTGTGCCTGCAGGATAGATAGGGCAATGGCAAACCAGCATAGATGTGTACTGACCTCGAATACGACCCAGAAGTGTTATAACTTTATTTTAAATGATATTGCTGCTCGATCCACCTCATTCTCTTAAAATGGAGCACAGTGTGGGAGACATGACTGCATCCATTCCCATCATCGACATTGTCATGCACAGGATTTTATTTTATCTTATTTTATTTTATTTTTTGAGTTGGAGTCTCACTCTGTCACCCAGACAGGAGTGCAGTGGCGCTCCCGGCCACCGCAGCCTCGAGCTGCTGGGCTGCAGCGATCCTT
>NW_006971558.1:0-655 GCF_000164805.1 Carlito syrichta | reverse complement strand
TAAAATTTAATAAAAACTTTGTAAAGGAAAATAAGCAAGCCAGGCTTGGTGGCTCAGCCTGTAATCCCGCGCTTTGGGAGGCTGAGGTGAGTGGATTGCCGGAGCCCACGAGTTTGAGACTCGCCTGGGCAACTTGGTGAGACCTCATTTCTACAATAAATCAAAAAATTAGCCAGGCGTGGTAGTGCATGCCTGTAGTTCCAGCTTCTTGGAAGGCTGAAGTGGAGGGATCGCTGGAGGCCAGCAGGCCGAGGCTGCGGTGACCGGAAGCGGCCACTGCACTCCAGTCTGGGCGACAGAGTGAGACTCCAACTCAATAAACAAACAAACAAACAAATAAATGAGACTCCAACTCAAATAAATAAATAAATAAATAAATAAATAAACAAACAAACAATCTGGTTGATGAGCTCAGTAGATTGCCTTTTTGAGGACTGGCCATAATAAACCTTCTAAATCTCAAAGAGTATAAACTCCCATGTGTACAAAAGCCTAGGAAAGTGTTTCTTCAAATTGTATGTGTATTTATTTAGATATTAAAGTCTTTCTGTGAAAATGTGTCTCTGGAGTTACACAAGATTTTTGAGCACATGAGATTAGACCCATTTTTGATAATTCATTGTTTTTTCTCTTAGCACCTAGCTTAGGTCCCTTT
>NW_006971557.1:0-647 GCF_000164805.1 Carlito syrichta | reverse complement strand
TGTAGACAGGAAACCTACTCCTTTATCCCTCGAACATAAAGAGGCATCCTGATATTAGTACTGTATTTCCAGGTCTTCAGAAAAAGTTTATACACCCAGACACCCACAATTTTACTGTGATGAAAACAAAAAGCTAATGTGTAGAACCTAATTCAGCCAATGGGTGTAAAAACTCAAAAGCCAAATTATGGTAATACTTAGCAGAACTTACTAAGTTCTGATTTTGTATATACTGACATGTCTCAGATTGAAACGTGGCACATGTACTTTGAATGATGTCATTCACAATTTAATTACCATTCCCTAATGCTTTGATGTTATCCTTAAATACAACATATTGTAGTGTTAAGAATTATTCATTATTTTTACTTGTATTTTTATAATGTAATCTAGGCAAAACATAGAGTTTTACTGTATCTTAAATTCTTCACCAATGAGAGATTACTTTGTCTTTTAATTATTGAAAATATCAAATCTGATTTTTTGATACAAATAAGTATGTAGTATATGAATTTGAATTCAAATACTACAGTGCTAGAACAATCTATCATAATGTGTATGACTTTTTATACAAGTAAATAAAGTTTGTATGATACATATATGATGCTGGCTTTGAATGTAGACAGTTTATATAACCTGTGAATAAG
>NW_006971556.1:0-778 GCF_000164805.1 Carlito syrichta | reverse complement strand
AAGCTGGAAAAGCAAGACCACCAAATCCTTAAGTTCAGCAGAAGAAACTCGATCACCAAAATAAAAAGCCCAATCCGTGACATAGAAGACAAAAAGATGATACAAAAAAATCAATGAAACAAAAGGCCGGTTCTTTGAAAAGGATGAACAAGATCGATGGTCCCCTAACTAGACTGAACAAGGAAAAAAGAGAAAAATCCCAAATAAGCAGAATCAGAAACCCAAAAGTTGAAGTCACATCTCACCTTGAAGAAATACAAAAGATCATTAGAGACTACTATGTAGAATTGTATGGAAATAAACTTGAAAATCTTAAGGAAATGGAGGACTTTCTGATATCACACAAGCTGCCTAGGTTGAAACAAGAAGAAATCGAGACCCTAAATAGATGAATAACAATCAAGCAAATTTACTATGTAATAAGAAAACTACCTTAAAAAAAAAAGCCCTGGACCAGATGGCTTTCCAGCAGATTTCTTTCTTTCTTTCTTTCTTTCTTTCTTTCTTTCTTTCTTTCTTTCTTTCTTTCTTTCTTTCTTTCTTTCTTTCTTTCTTCCTTTCTTTCTTTCTTTCTTTCTTTCTTTCTTTCTTTTTTTGAGTTGGAGTCTCACTCTTTCTCCCAGACTGGAGTGCAGTGTCCACTCTCAGCAACTGCAGCCTCAACCTGTGGGGCTCCGGCGATCCTTTTGCCTCATCCTCCCAAGTAGCCGGAATTACAGTCAAGTGTTACCATGCCCGGCTGATTTTTTTATTTATAGTAGAGATGAGGTCTCACTGG
>NW_006971555.1:0-484 GCF_000164805.1 Carlito syrichta | reverse complement strand
TCAGGGTCAGATTTCAAGACCAGGCAGGAAGACCGGGGTGTTGACCAAATGGAATGGCTGTGGTCACAGCAGTTTGGGAAACTGAGGACGATAGGAAGGCCCGAGTTGGGAGGTGTGAGTGCAGCCAGGGCTACCTAGTGTGGAAACAAAAGAGAGAAGAAAACAAAGAAAGAGAAAGAAAGGAAGGAAGGAAGGAAGGAAGGAAGGAAGAAATGCATTTTCTTGCAAATCTTCTGCTCAGTCCTTCCCCCCTGATCCCCCACATATGAGTGTCCACAAAGCTCAGCACATTTCTGCCTAAACTCCCCCAATGGCTGCCCCACTTTGGTGCAGGGTTTCCCGAGGATCCCTGACTGGGTTCCTGCCGGCTCTTCTCTCCGAGGTGAGTAATGTGCCCCAGGCAACCCGTTCCTCCAACTTGGCAGCGATGACCTTCAGTCAAGAAAGTCCAGGGACACAACCCTCACCCGGGGACATTTCCTCC
>NW_006971554.1:0-653 GCF_000164805.1 Carlito syrichta | reverse complement strand
GTTTTGGAGGCCCTAGCCAGAGGATGGCCCAAGTTGCGTGGTTTGAGACCCTGTCAACTTAGTGAGGAAAGAAAAGAAAGAAAGAAAGAAAGAAAGAAAGAAAGAAAGAAAGAAAGAAAGAAAGAAGGAAGGAAGGAAGGAAGGAAGGAAGGAAGGAAGGAAGGAAAGAAAGAAAGAAAGAAAGAAAGAAAGAAAGAAAGAAAGAAAGAAAGAAAGAAAGAAAGAAGAAAGAAAGAAATCCATTCCCCAGCAAATCTACTGACCCTACTCCTTCCCCCTTCTGTCCCTGCTTATGTGAGGGTTCCCCAAGCTTGGCACCTTCCAGCCCCAAACCCCCTAATGTCTGTCTCTGCTTGGGTACATGAGTTCCCGAGGCTCCCTGGCCGGGTTCCTGAAGGCTCTCCTCTCTGAGGTTAGAAATTTGCCATAAGTAGTCCAAAGCTCTGACTCAGCAATGAGGACCTTCTGCAAAGAAATACCAGGGTTACATCCCCACCTGGGACATTTCTTTCCCCCAATCCCATTTTTCCTGGCTCTAAAGTCAGTCGCCCAATGAACATACCATGCGCAGTTGAGAATCTGTGTATGGTTCTGATGTTTTGGAGAGAGGGTGGGGCTCTGTGGCCCAGGCTGGGGCTTTGGGACATGACTGT
>NW_006971553.1:0-816 GCF_000164805.1 Carlito syrichta | reverse complement strand
ACTATTTGGTAACTAGTTATCTAGCTGTCTTAATAAGTTGGGTAACGAATTCACTAGGTAACTTAACTTGTTGGCGGATGATGCGGATGACTACTTATCTGGTTTAACACATTGGCTAACTACTCAGCTGACTTGTTACCTGGCTTAACAAGTCGGCTGTATAGTTGACCGACTAATTAGCTGGGTTAATTAGTTGAATGACTAGTTGGCCCACAAGTTAGCTCAGTTAGCTAGTTGGCTGGCTAGTTTGCTCACCTAACTAGTTGGCTGACTAGTTGGCCTACTATTTAGCTGACATAACTAGTAGATCCACAAGTTAGCTGACCTAACTTGTCAGCTGAACAGTTGACCGTCTAATTGGCCAAGTGGTTAGCTGACTTAAATCGTTGGCCGCCTATTTGGCTGACCAGTTAACTTACTTAACGTGTCATCTGGTGAGTGGTCCCACAGGTGAGCTGACTTAACTAGTCGGCTGATAAGTGAGCTGACGGGTCAGATGACTTAACTATTCAGTCTGCGAGTGAGCCCACTGGTCAGCAGACTTAACTAGTCAGCCTGCTAGTGAGCTGACATGTCAGCTGAATTTAGTCAGCTAGCGAGTGAGCTGAATGGTCAGAATAGTTAACTATTCAGTCAGCAAATGAGTCGACTGGTGAGCTGAGTTAACTAGTTGTCTGGCAAGTGACCTGACATGTGAGCTGCCTTAACTAGTCGGCTGGTGAGCAAGAGACTGGTGAGCTGATTTAACTAGTCAGCTGGCTAGCAAGCCGATTGGTTGGCTGAACTGTTGATCTGTGAGTGAGCCAACAATTTAGT
>NW_006971552.1:0-6136 GCF_000164805.1 Carlito syrichta | reverse complement strand
TTCTTATAGTTTGAGGTTTTACATTTAGGTCTTTGATCCATTTAGAGTTAATTTTTGTGTATGGTGATAGGTAGAGTTCCTGTTTCAATCCTCTTCATGTGAACAGCTAGTCTTGCCAGCCCCATTTGCTGAATAGGTTCTTCTCTTCTCAGTGACTGTTGTTGGAGGCTTTGTCAAAGATGAGTTGGTTGAGAAATTGAGGCTTTGATCCTGGAATCTCTTCCATTGGTCTATGCCTGTTCTTGTACCTGTACCAGGCTGTTTTGATTACTGTAGCCTTATAGTAAAGTTTGAAATCTGGAAGTGTGATACCTCCTGCTTTGTTTCTTTTGTTAAGGATTGTTTTAGCTATTTGTGGTCATTTATGTTTCCATGTGAATTTCTGTATTGTCATTTCCAGGTCTGAGAAAAATGATTTTGGTAACTTAATGGGTATTGTGTTGAATCGGTAGATTGCTTTTGTTAGGATTGGGCATTTTAACAATGTTGATTCTTCCTATCCATGAGCATAGAATATTTTTCCATGTGTTTGTGTCTTCTTAGATTTCTTTGAGCAGTGTTTTGCAGTTCTCATTGTAAAGGTCTTTCCCTTCTCTGGTTAGGAAGATACCGAGGTATTTCACTTTTTTGTGGCTATTTTGAATGGCATTGTGCTTTTTATTTGGGTCTCTGCTAGCTTGTTCTTGGTGTAAAGGAATGCAACTGTCTTTTGCACATTTATTTTGTACCCTGAGATTTTGCAATGTCCTTTATCAGGGCAAGAAGGTTTTTGACAGATTCTCTTGGATTTTCAAGGTATAGGATCATATCATCAGCTAGATGGAAAACTTTTTTCCTACTTGGATACCCCTGATTTCCTTCTCTTGTCTAATTGCCTGAGCTAGGACTTCCAACACAATGTTGAATAGAAGGATTAAAGGGGGTGGCCTTGTCTTGTTCCAGGTTTCAAGGGAAATGTTTCCAGTTTCTGTCCATTTAGCAACATGTTAGCTGTGAGTTGATCGTAGATGGCACTTACTATTTTGAGGTATGTTCCTTCTAGACCTAGGTGTTTGAGTTTTTTTTCAAGAGGGATGATGGATTTTATCAAAAGTTTTTTCTGCATCTAATGAGATAATCATGTGGCTCTTGTTTTTACATCTGTTGATGTATTTAATGACATTTAAGGTCTTGCGAATGTTAAACCAGTCCTGCATCCTGAGGATGAAGCCTATTTGGTCATAGTGGATTATTTTTTGAGATGTGTTTTTGGATCCGATTTGCTTGAATCTTACTAAGGATTTTTGCATCTATGTTCATGGAGGATATTGGCCTGTAGTTCTCTTTTTTTGTGTTGGATTTTTTACCCACTTTTGGAATATCAGTAATGATATTCTTCCACTTATCAGGTCTGCAACCCTGAGTAATTTACAGTCTTCCTATGCCTCTGTTTCCTCAACTGTAAATCAGGGGAAAGGGTATAGTTACTTGTGAGGGTTAAGAGGAATAATACATTTTCAGCCTGTAATGTTCACTGTGCAGACAGTATTTCTCAAGAAATATGGTCAATTTCTTGTTTTCTCAACTTTCACCTTAACCTCATGGTTTTCTCTATGCACAAAACCTTTGTGTCCCCACCGTTCCTCTGCCTTTCCTTACCCTTTGCACAGCTTTCCTCTGCCAATAACCTTTGCTTTTGTTTGTACTGCAAACATTTACATTTTGTTATGCAGCTGCAGCAAAGTATCCCATGTTTTACCCATAGGTAGACTCTAGGGCTGGAAACCAATAACTTGTGTTGACGATTCAAGTATTGCTCTATCCTGGGGAAAATAGAGTGACAGGATTATATTTTCTTCTCTGTAGGAAGAGTGCCCCAACTTCTATCTTTTCAGTCATTTAAAATTATGGTATATTTTGGGTTGCTTTTTACTTCAGCTGTTATTTTCTTCTACAGTTTTCATTACTTTTCCTAAGATTTGCCTTGGCTTCCTCTTTTTTTTCCTTGCAAATAGAAATTAGTTTTTATTTTCAGACATGATGTTGTTTACTTAGCTGGACCATTTCCTTTTCAGAAACTTGTCTCTACCCCACTCCATTTGTAAATGATAAGAACATTTACAAATTAGACGAAAGAGTCAAAAGGGCTACTCAAGTTGTATTTAGGTTAGGCCAGAAAAGCTCACTAATCTCTAATTATTAAAAATATCTAATTCTGGACACAACATCCTAATTTCCTAGATCTGAGGTAGTGCCAGGAATCTTAATTTCAAATGGCACTCCAGATAACAGTGATGCAGCTAGTTCACAATTCATATTTTTCCAAATACTGCTTTAGGCATTAACTGAGAGCTCATAAAAAGCCCCACTTAGCCCATAAGGTTAAAATTTTTATATAGGATTTGATAAAACCCCAGGTAGCAATAAGCAGAGAGTTTCCTCTTTTGATGAAAAGCAAATTCTCTGAAATATTTAAAGAAGTTTGCTCTGAGTCAAATATGAATGACCATAGCCTAGGGTACAGTCTCTTGAGGTCCTGGGGACGTGTGCCCTAGGAGGTTGGGTTACAGCTTGGTTTGAGACATGTTAGGGAGATAGACATTTACCAGCAAGGACATAAATCAATACTTGGAAAGCATACATTGGTTCAGAAAGCTGGAACATCTCAAAGCAGGAGCTCACAAGTCACAGGTGGATTGAAAGCTTTTTCTGAATTTTTTTGTTTGTTTGTTTGTGTTTTGAGTCTGGGTCAGATGGAGGGAGTCCATTCAGTTAGTTAGGGGACTGAAAATGTTCTTTTTGGTTTCCATTTTGGCCTCTTTTGGCCAGGATTTGTCAGAGGCAACACCAATGGCCAAACCTTAATCTTGTCCCACATTTTTGCTGAGGTGGTGACTACCCTGCCCTTAGTTCCACCTTGCCTCTTAGAGGGACCCCAATGGCCAAGGACTTAGATCCAAAAGAGTTATAGCCAATTTAAACAATCTAGATGAGATGGAAATGGAGGTAGGCAGGCATTCATTAGCTCTTAAAATCTTTAAAGCCACGGAATACTACACAGCCATAAAAAGGAACAAAATCATGAATTTTGCAGCAACCTGGATGGAACTAGAGTATATAATACTGAGTGACCTCTCACAGAAACAAAGACCCGAGTATCACATGTTCTCACTCATATAATGGACCTTTAGCATCCAATGTAATACTATCAGAAAATGACTGACAGTAGTGGGAAACTATGGGAGGGGAGGGAGATGGGATTAACGGTAGCAAATATCTGTCTGGGGACGGGGAAACACCTCTTATCAACAGGGTGCCTGAATGAAATGTATTTGTATACCTAACCCTTAACTGTACCCCACAAAACCATAATAAAAAATATTGATTATTGATAAAAAATAAAATAAAATGAAATAAAAACCATGTTTAATAAAAAAATTTCCATCTTCTAAAAAAAAAAAAGGAGCCAAAACCCAAAATCCAAAAGGCAAGATTGCAAAATTGACTTATTTGTAAATTCTATGCATCGAGCTACTGTTATCTTGGTTTGGGCTACAGACTTGTAGCAATTAGCTATACAAAACATAAGCACTTTGTTAAGACCATTAAGCTAAGGAATTTGGAGACTGTTGTGCCAAAAACATAACAAAGCATAACAAAGACTTTTGTTATGTGTTTTTTTTGCTTGTTTTTTTTTTTTGTTTGTTTGAATTGAAGTCTCACACTGTCACCCATCTCGGGCAATCCTTCCACCTTATTCTTCCAGGTAGTTGGAACCACTGGCATGTGCCACCACACCCGACTAATTTTTTTATTTATTGTAGAGATGAGGTCTTCCTATGTTGCTCAGGCTCGTCTCGAATCCTGGAACTCAAGCAATCTTCTCACCTCCACCTCCCAAAGTGCTAGGATTACAGACCTGAGCCACAGTGCCCAGCCTTGCTGTGCTTTTATTCCTTTTTTTGAGTTGGGGGGTCTCACTCTGTCATTCAGGTAGGGCTGAGTGTCACTATCATGGCTCACCACAGCCTTAACCTCCTGGGCTCAAGTGATCCTTCATCAGCCTCCTGAGTAGCTAGGACTACAGTTGTATACCACCATACTGGCTAATTATTTAATGTTTTTTAAATAACAACAACGACTCACTGTGTTGCCTAAAGTGGTCTGGATCCCCAGCTTCAGGCAATCCTGTCTCAGCCTTCCAATATGCTGGGATTACAGGCATAAGCCAGCATGGCCTGGTCCTGCAATGCTTCTTTGTGCCCTTTGAGTAATTTGTTGTAAAATGACTGAAAAAATATCTGTGTAAATTCCATTACTGGGAATAACCATACCCAAGAGATTTCTATCACCACTTATCTTGATAATTTTATTTTAATCCTATGGAAAATAAGAGTTTTTTTATGGTTAAGATGGATGGAAAGGGGTCACCTAATGGCCCAGGAGACAAAGTTTCTTATTTTTCCAGCTGTTTGGGTATGTGTGTGCCTGTCTTTGATCCGAAAGATCTGAATTAATACTATCCCTCAGATTCAGCCCTTAGTCTTCTGCAAAAGTCCCTGAGCCAGAGGGAAGGTTTTTGTATAGTTTAGCAGTGGCACATTGACAAAGAAAACAGATTGGGCCCAGTGGGATTCTGAACAGTTTTAAATTTTTGAAGAGAGATAAAGTTAATATTTGTTGCTTTATCTAATTTTGTAAGCTAATACATAGTTCAAAAGAAAAGGTTTTTTAAAAAAATAAAAGTAGGCTGGGCACAGTGGTTCATGCCTATAATCCTAGCACATTGGGAGGCCAAGATGAGAGGATTGCCTGAGCCCATGCGTTCGAGACCAGTCTGGGCAACTTGCTGAGACCTCATCGCTACAGACTTGAGCCTGTAGTTCCAGCTATCTGGAAGGCTGAGGTGGAAGGTTCACTGAACCCAGCAGGTCAAGGCTGTAGTGGCCATGAGCACGCCACTGCACTACAGCCTGGGCAACAGAATAAGACTCCAACTAAAAAATGAAAGTAAAAATAAAGAATTAGTAATTTGTTTTTTAAAAAAAGATATAAGCCCTGCTGACTTCTCACAATGACTGGAAAAAGAAGCTCACAGGGAGATGAGCATTTAAACTGTGCAGTATTAAGGCATGAAACAGACTATATTAGATAGAGATGAAATTATTTATATTAGTATTTATTTATTTTTATTTTTTAATCAGGCTTTTGCTCTGTCACTCAGGCCTGAGGACAGTGGCACTGTTACAGCTCAGTGCAGCCTCAAACTCCTAGGCTATTATACATGTATAATAATTTATACAGGTATTCACATGTATATACAGTGTTGATGTGTTTCTCCTCACCCAAACAGGGGGTGAGATTTCAAGAGCAGCATACTGTTTTGTTTCTTTTACAGGGCCTGGAATGCAGCAGGTCCTTAGTAATACCACACTAAATGAATTAATGAATGAACCGTATGGCCCAGGAAAGTATTACTAGTAGATAAAATGAGTGCTGAGACTTAGGTGAGGAATGGTATAAGAGTTGTGAGGAGATCTGGGTGAAGAAGTTTCTGCCTGAATCAACTACACATGCAAAGGCCCTGAGGCAGATGTGAGCTTAGCATGTTCAAGGAGTAGCAGGGAGGAGGCTATTGGTGAATCTGAGAGTGTGAGGGGAAGAGTAAGAGAAGATTTGTGTGAGGTTTGGCCAAGGACAAGGTATGTAAGGACAAGGCATCCTCCAGGCTCAGCCTCCCAAGTACCTGGGACTACAGGCACACACCACCACACCTGGCTAACTTTTTAACTTATTTTTTTAGAGAAAAATATAGAAAATTACAAAGTCTTGCTGTGTAACCTACAGTGGTCTCAAACACCTGGGCTCAAACACTGTTCCTGCCTCAGTGTCACAAAGTGCTAGAATTACAGGTGTGAGCCACGGTGCCCAGTCAAGAGCAGTTTACTTTGATTGACATCTCCCAGGTCTAAAGATGAGACTTTGGTTAACTTGAGTTTGGTGCCAGGTACCAGCATTGAAGCTTAAGATTCAGTAGGAGTTGGTGCCCTTTTTTAGATGAGTAGATGTACCTAAGTGTCAAAACTCTGCAATGTAGCAACATATTGGTTAGTAAACAATATTTGATAGAGACACTTTTTAATGGAACAGATGGAAT
>NW_006971551.1:0-4975 GCF_000164805.1 Carlito syrichta | reverse complement strand
AAAGAAACCATCAAGAGAGCAGGGAGACAGCGTACAGACTGGGAAAAAGTATTTGCCAACACCAGGTCCAACAAAGGCTTAACATCTTGGATCTACAAGGAACTCAAACGTGCTGAAAAGAAAAAAAACAAACAACCCCATTAAAAAATGGGCAAAAGATATGAACAGACACTTCACAAAGGAAGACATCCTAGCAGCCAACAGACACATGAAGAAATGTTCAACCTCACTAATCATCAGGGAGATGTAAATCAAAACCACACTGAGATACCACCTAACTCCAGTCAGAATGGCAATTATCAACAACTCAAAAAATAACAGTGCTGGAGAGGGTGTGGTGAACAGGGAACACTTCTACACTGTTGGTGGGAGTGTAAACTAGTGCAACGTCTGTGGAAAGCAGTGTGGCGATTCCTAAAAGCTCTAAATATCAACCTCCCATATGAGCCCACAATCCCCCTAGTGGGAATATATCCTGAAGAACACAAATCACTCTATAAAAAAGATACCACACACGTATGCTTATCGCAGCATTGTTCACAATAGCAAGAACCTGGAAGCAACCATGCTGCCCATCAAAAGAGGACTAGATTTTAAAAATGTGGTACATATACACGATGGAATACTACGCAGCCATAGAAAGGAACAAAATCATGAATTTTGCAGCAAACTGGATGGAACTGGAGTACACAGAAACAAAGATCTGAGTATCACATGTTCTCATTCATATAATGGACCTTTAACATACAATGTAATACTATAAGAAAATGACTGACAGTAGTGGGAAACTATGGGGGAGGGAGGGAGAGATGTGATCAATGGCAGCAAATATCTGTCTGGGGATGGGGAAACACCTCTTATCAACAGGGTGCCTGAATGAAACGTACTTGTATACCTAACCCTTAACTGTACCCCACAATACCATAATAAAAAATATTGATTAAAATAAAAAAAAATGAAGAAAAGAAAAATCTTCTTACAGATATCTCTCCAAAACCAAGCAGAAAAAGCCAAGATATACTTTGGTCAGACATTTCCAATATTTTGTTGTTCATCTATTTCTTCATACCAAGAGAGATCAGGTCTCTATGTGTAATGGTGTTGATGTTTTTATTCTTTTACATTAGCCACTTGCTCTCCCAAAGCCTGGGAAACAATCCTGTCTTCAGTGAGTAACTGGAACTTGATTCCAATGTAAAGCAGAATAAATATATATATACAAACACAAATATACATACCAAGAACCCCACATGCTTGATTTCCAGCGATCATCAGTGACACCACCTACAGCTCCCAGATACACAGAGAAAACAACCAAAACCACAGGCGAAGAATTACATGCACTTTATCTTAAACAAAAAAGGAAAATGATTTGGGAAATAATTAGCTTTGGCCAAGTGAGAAATTAAAAAGGGGAAGTGTGAGAAAAGAAAAATCGGCTCACTTCTAAGACAATCATGTTAACAATGAGCTTTTTAAAAATTAAAAAAAAATGCAGGCCGGGCTTGGTGGCTCAGCCTGTAATCCTAGCGCTTTGGGAGACCGAGGTGAATGGATTGCCTGAGCCTGCGAGTTCAAGATCCACCTGGGCAACTTGGCAAGCCCTCATCTCTACAATAAATAAAAATAATTAACCAGGTGTGGTAGCATGTGCCTGTACTTCCAGCTACTTGGAAGGTGGAGGTGGAAGGATAACCGGAGCCCAGCAGGTCGAGGCTGCAGAGGCCGTGAGCAGCCACTGCACTCCAGTCTGGGTGACGGAGTGAGACTCCAACTCAAAAAAAAAAAGAAAAATGCAATTTGGCAAGTTGTTTTTCAGCAGAATTTCTCTACTGAAATTTACCTTGAGATAATGCAGAGGCCTCAGAGCTTGTTTGTTTGCCTCTGATTAGGGGCCTCAGTACCTGAATCACCAACAGTTATGGGAATACTGACAGACCACTGCGTCATGCAGTAGCATAAAATAATACAGAAGCAATTTGGGGCCTTGCTGCAAGGTGCTAAAGGAAAGCAAATATTATTAAAAATACAATCATTTTTATTGATTAAAATAATCCAAGGCAGAAAACTTTTCTCCCATAAGTTTCTAAGTTCTCATTTATCATCGTTTTACTGCGAGAAGCCAGAATATTATTTTTCCCCGACTTCTATTACAAAGGTAAATACATATGATTCTAAACAGTCTCAGCTCATGAAAAGATGGAGCAGGCCTGTAATCACATATGAAAGTATTGGTTGTCATTAGCAGAAAGATTGATCTGAAATGATAGCCTACTCAGAGTGAAAGGACTTAAAAATTTCCATTGGGTTGCCTAGCAACTTTCAACTTTCAGATAATTAAACAAATAACAGATTACCATATTAGAGAAAAGAATCAGATAAGAGATATTCAGTAGATGCCCACTCTAGCAAATTTCTCTATAATGATTTTGTTTGATATAAAAAAAATGCAGCCTGACAGTACAAAGTTATTGTTCAATGTACATTTAAGTCAAAATTGTTGTATGGTTACCATTGATATCAGAGGCTTTAATGAATGCACATGTTCAGACTTTTAAAAACAGATTTAAGGAATAGACTCAGATCAATGTCATGGGCTTATTCCATGAAGAGTTTCTTTCTGCTTTCTTCAGTGAGTTATTGATATGACCCTTGATGATGGTTGTTTAAAACTCACAAGAACTGAACTTATGGGCATGCAAAGGATTTTATTCATTGCATATCTCTTCTTTCCAGAAATCCACTTACAGTGTAGCAAAAATGCTAGCTATAAACTGAGATGGAATTATGGAACCTCAGAAGGTCATGGTAGACTTGTAAATTCAGAGTGGTGGTGCAAGGACATTCTAAATTTTGAGGATGATGTTTCCATATTTTCTTCCTTGTCCTACATGCGTGCCATATTGACAAACCTGAGGACCGTGTTTCTATGCTCCAGAGTTGATAGACAAGATGCCAGAGGGACTGAAACCAGACACAGATGAGATGCTCTTAACTAATCATTAGTCCATACTTTTTAAAGACATCTTAATATTTCATCACTCTTCAATCCTTTTATTTATTTAGCTGTCAGCAAATGCCTAGATATCTGTCATCAGAAGTGTTCATTGTTACCATTTTTTAATGACCTAAAAGCTAGTATTAGAGTAAGATATTAAAAAGATATTCCACTTCCTAGAACAAAGATTGAGTATAAGTGAGCAGTACATTTGTAAAAAATTGCTTATAATAGACTTCAGTAGAGTTTAAGAGACATTTTTATCCTTTCAGCGTGTTTGAATTCCTTGTAGATCCTAGATGTTAGGCCTTTGTCAGATATACAGTTGGAAAATATTTTTTTTCGCATTTTGTGGGCTGTCTCCCTGCTCTCTTGATGGTTTCTTTTGCTTTGCAGAAGCTTGTTAAATCGATGAGGTCCCACTTGTCTATCTTATTTCTTAAGGTATTGGCCTTTAGGATTCTGAATAGGAATTGGTTCCCAGTTCCAATTTCCATAAGGGTGTCTCCTGCGCTTTCTAAGATTCTTATAGTTTGAGGTTTTATATTTAGGTCTTTGATCCATTTAGAGTTAATTTTTGTGTATGGTGATAGGGAGGGGTCTGCCGGAGACCAGATCCAGCAGGGTTCAGGGTATCTCAAAGGTGGAGACGGCATCGGCAATTGGGGGGAAGAAGAAAAAGAGAGAGAGAGAGAGAGAGAGAGAGAGAAAGACACTGGACTCCAGTCTAGTTCAGAAGCCGTTTAATGGGAATAACAACTGGTCTTTTATACACAGTCGGGTGTGTGAGGGGCGTTCCCCACCCACCAGATGTTCTTTCAGGTATAATCCCATAACCTAATCAATGAAACCTTAATCCATTTATTCAACTTCAATAAATCCTAAGATCATGACCCAAAAGCCAGTGACCAATACTAAGCCTCTTGGATGTGACCTGAGTTTGAATTATAAGTTGTGTGAAAGCCAAAACTGCAGTTTGTGGAAGAATGGGAGCAATGAGCTTCTAAAGTTAGCTTGTGTTCATCCCAGTCTCAGAGTTTTTGTTTTGAGTTCACAGGAGCTTAATCTGGTTAGCGCTAAGTAGAAAGGGGGAGGAAATGGGGTCAATAAGCTCCCGAATGCATCCCTTTTGTTTTTCAAACTTGGTAATTTTTTCCCCCATTTTCAGCTGAAAATATTTTTTTCTTGCAACCAAGCAAACATCTCCATTTTACTAATGAAGTCAATGTTTTTTAAAAAAGGAAAAACAGAATTGTTCCAATGGTTTATAAAGGGCTCTGTGTAAGCATATGTGTACATGTTTATATTCCATGTTGATGATGAGGGCACATTTTTTAAAGCAAATTCTCTCTTTAAGAATATTAAAATAATCCCTCAAAGACATTAGTACTTAAAAGTGGAGCATGACGGCTCCCCATGACTGGAGTGGACTATGGAAACTGCCCATCCTGGTCCTAATGAAGAGTTCTTAGCAGATGACTCCTGAGTCATAGGACACCACAAGGAACAGACAGTCCATGGTGAAGTTATAAATGCTCAGTGACTGGTCCCCACCCCTCCTCTGCCCTGCCCTGTCTTGCTCATGCCTTGATGAAAGGTATACAATACGACATTCTAGGTAGACAAGGCATCTCAAGAAAGATGGCAACATAGCTTGCAAGGAGTTCCAGGACACAGGGATCTTATTTGCACTGTGCTGGGCTGATGGCAAGGTGCAGCTCATTTCCATCCTTTGTGCACAGACTGACAAATAAGAAGTTGCTGAAGCCGGGCTCGGTGGCTCAGCCTGTAATCCCGCGCCTTTGGGAGGCTGAGGTGAGTGGATTGCCTGAGCCCGCGGGTTCGAGACCTGGCTGGGCAGCGAGACCTCATCTCTACAATAAATCAGAAAATCAGCCGGGCGTGGTAGTGCATGTCCTGTAATTCCGGCTACTCGGAAGGCTGAGATGGAAGGATCGCTCGGAGCCCAGCAGGTCG
>NW_006971550.1:0-715 GCF_000164805.1 Carlito syrichta | reverse complement strand
AACAACTGGAATTCTATGTTCATCAGGAAACATCTCGTGTATTGCTGAGAATTAAGTAGGAATTTGCAAAATGGTAGCTTTCATATATGGGAAACTGCATGGCCTCCTACTACAGAAGAAAAAGGAATCCGTGTTACACGCGTCCTCAAATCCCAAAAACCTACTGGAAATCTTACTAAGGGAGAAAATTGTATCAGGGCTTTGAAGCACAAATCTGGGGAATGGGAGTCCTCATATATATGAAACTACACAACCTCTTGCTAAAGACGAACAAGGAATCTGAGTTACACATGTCCTCAATCCGAAAAATCCACTGGGCGTCTTTCTAAGTGCTAAAGAGGAATCAGAGTTTTAAAGCAGGAATCTCGGTAAAGGGGGTCTTCATACACAGGAAATTACATATCCTCCACCTATGAAAGGATAATGAATCTGGTTTTCTCGCATCCTCAATGCTAAAAATCTACTGGGCGTCTTTCTAAGCGCTAAACAAGAATCAGGATTTCGAAGCAAGAATCTGGGGAATGGGAGTCCTCATATACAGGAAACTACATGGGCTCTTGCTAAGGAAGGATAACAAATCTGGGTTACATGAGTCCTCAATTCCAAAAATATTCAGGGCGTCTTGGTAAGGCCTACAAGACTCGGACTTCAACGTCCCCATATTTTTCAGAGCTGTATCCTATGTGTATATTAAGAATCACTCATTTCAGAAGTC
>NW_006971549.1:0-686 GCF_000164805.1 Carlito syrichta | reverse complement strand
GGGTCACAGCAGACCCTGTCTCCAAAAAGCATCAGAATCATACACAGATTCTCATCTACTCATGGTGTATTCACAGGACGACGGGCATTATACATAGGAAAATGGGATTGTGTGCGAAGAAATATCCCTGGGTGAGGGATGTGTCCCTGGACTTTCTTGGCAGAAGGTCCTCGTTGCCGAGTCAGAGGGTTGGCCTGCCTGGGGAACATTTCAAACCTCGTAGAGGAGAGCTGACAGGAACCCCGCATGGGAGCCTCCGGAACACCCACACCAAAGCAGGGGCAGCCAATGGGGGTGTTGGGGCTGGAAGGTGCCAAGCTTACGTAACCCTATATGTGGGGGGTGGGAGGAAGGACTGAGTTCAGAAGGCTTGCAGGAGAATGGAATTCTTTCTTTCTTTCTTTCTGTCTTTCTTTTTTCTTTCTTTTCTTTTTTTTCCTCACTAGGTTGACCAGGCTGTTCCCAAACCGCCTGATTTTGGTCATTCTCTCTACCTGGCCCTCCCAAACTACTGCAATCACGTGCCTTCCATTTGGATGACATCCAGGTCTTCCTTCCTGGTCTTGAAATCTGGGCTGGAGGTGATCCTCATGCCTAGTCCTGCCCTCACCCAAGGCTTTCTGGGTTTTGCATGAGGTCAAGGTGGGGACCTGCTATGATGTCCAGCTGGTCTCGAGATCCTGGGT
>NW_006971548.1:0-4650 GCF_000164805.1 Carlito syrichta | reverse complement strand
GCCAGCTACCTACCTAGCCAGGGGGCTAGCAAGATGACAACTAGCTGACCTAACAAGCTAGATAGCTGGCTAGCCAGCTGACTTAACTAGCTGGCTATCTAGCTTGCCAGATGGCTAGTCACTTTAATAAACTAACTGACTTTACCAGTTATGCAGTTGGCTAGCCAGCTGACTCAACTAGGTGACTTAACTTGTTAGCCAGCTGGCTAGCCAGCTGATTAACTAGCTTACATCACTAGCTAGCCAGGTGGCTAACTGGCTTATTTAACTAGCTAGCTACCTACATATCATACTGGCTTGCCAGCTGACTTAACTAGCTTACGTAAAGAAGTAGCCAGCTGGCTAGCCAGCAGACTTATCTAGCTAGCTATCCTGCTAGGCAGCTGGCTAGCCAGCTGACTTAACTAACTGACTTAACTAACTAGACTGCTGACTTAATCAGCTGAGTTAACTAGGGAGCTACATACCTAGCCAGCTGATATAACTAACTGATTTGACTAGCTAGCTACCTAGCTAGATATCATATAGCTAGTTGACTTAACTAGCTGTCTTAACTAGCTAGCTCACTGACATATCTAGCTGACTTAACTAGCTAGCTTCCTAGCTAACCAGCTGACTTAATTAGTTGAAATATTTAGTGAGCCCAATGGCTGCCTATCTGACTTAACTAGCTTTTTAACTAGCTAGCCAGCTGGCTTGACAACTGACATAATGTTCTGACTTAACTAGCTACCCAGCTGGTTAGCCAGCTGAATAAACTACCTGACTTAACTAGCTGGCCACCTGGAGAGCCAGCTGACTTAATTGCCTAGTTGCCGAGCTAGCCAGCAGCCTAGCCAGCTGACTTAACTAGCTGACTTAATGAAGTAATCTGCTGGCTATCCATCAAACTTAACTAGCTATCAACCTTGCTAGACAGTTGGATAGCCAGCTGACTTAACTAGCTGATATAACTAGATTGCCTAATGGCTAGCCAGCTGACTTAACTAGCTACCTACTGACCTATACTGCTAGCTTGCCCACTGAATTAACTCCCTAGCTACCTAGCTAAACAGCTGTCTAGTGAGCTGACTTAACTGGGTGACTTAACTAGATAGTCAGCTGGCTAGTCAGCTGACTTAACGAGTTAGTTACCCAGATAGGTCACTGGCTAGCCAGCTGACTTAACTAACTGACTCAACTAGCAAGCGAGCTTACTTATCTATCTGATTTAACTAGCTAGCCAGCTGGCTGGCCAGCTGATTAACTAGCTGACTTAACGAGCTAGCCTGCTGGCTAGCCAGTTGACTTAACTAGCTAGCTACCTACCTAGCCAGCTGGAAATCCCTATGAATTAACTAGCTGACTTAACTAGCTAGCCAGCAGACTCAACTAGCTTGGTACCTAGCTATCCAGCTGGTTAGCCAACTGACTTAACTAGTTGACTTAACTTGTTGACTTACCCAGCTAGCATGCTGGCACACCTAGCTGACTTAACTAGTTAGCCATCTGGCTAACCAGCTGAAATAACTAGCTCTCTACCTAGCTAGTTAGCTGGCTAGTCAGCAGACTTAACTAGCTGACTTAATTAGCTAGCCAGCTGGGAAGCCAACTGACTTAACAAGCTCGATACCTAGCTAGCCTGCTGGCTAGCCAGCTGACTTAACTAGCTGACTTAAATAGCTGGCCTGCTTGCTAGACAACTGAATTAACTAGCTTACTATATAGCTAGACAGCTGGATAGCTAGTTTGCTTTAATAGGTGCCTTAACTAGCTAGCCAGCTGCTAGACAGCTGACTTAAGTAGCAAGCTTCCTAGCTAGTCAGCTGAATATCCAGCTGTCTTAACGAGGTGGCTTAACTAGCTAGCCAGCGTGCTAGACAGCTGACTTAAATATCTAGCTACATAGCTAGTCAGCTATCTAGCCAGTTGATTTAACTACGTGACTTATGTAGCTAGTCAGTTGTCTAGAAGGCTGATCTAACGGCCTAGCTACCTACCTTGAAAGATGGATAGCCAGTTGAGTTAACTAGCTAACTAAATATGTAGCCCTATGGCTTGCCTTCTGACTTAATTACTTAGCTACCTACCTAACCAGTTGGCTAGTGAGATGACTTACCTAGGTTTCTTAACTAGCTAGCTAACTGGCTAGCCAGCTGACTTAAATAGCTAACTATGCAGCTAGGCAGCTGGCTAGCCTGTTGACTTAGCTCGCTGACTTAACTAGCTATAAAACTGACTTAACTGGCTAACTTAACCAGCTGGCTATCTAGCTAGCCAGCTGGCTTAACTAGCTAGTTACATAGCTAGCTATCTAGCTAGCCACCTGATTTAACTAGCTGACTTAACTAGCTAGTTAGCTGACATATCTAGCTGACTTATATAGCTAACTTCCTAGAGAGCCAGCTGACTTAACTAGCTGAAATATCTAGCTAGCCTGATGGATATCCATCTGACTTAACTTGCTTTTTAACTAACTAGCCACTGGATAGCCAATTGACTTAACGAACTGACTTAACTAGGTAGCCTGGAGGTTTCCAGCTGACTTAACTAGCTGAGTTAACCAGCTAATCAGCTGGCTAGCCAGCTGACTTAACTAGCTGGCTGCCTATCTAGCGAGCTAACTAGCCAATGACTTACTTAGTTGACTTAAGATAGCAAGGTGGCTAGCCAGCTCTCTTAACTAGCTAGCTACCTACCTAGCCAGTGGGCTAGCCAGCTGACTGAACTAGCTGACTTGAACAGCTAGCCTGCTGGTTAGCAAGCTGACTTATCTAGCTAGCTACATACCTAGCCAGCTGGCTAGACAGCTGACTAAACTAGCTGACTTAACCAGCTAGCCAGTTTGCTAGCCAGCTTACTTAACTTAAAGACATCACTATCTAGACAGGTAGCTGTCTAGCTGACTTAACTAGCTAGCTACCTTCCTTGCCACTTGGCTAGCAAGCTCTGATATAGCAGAATTAACCAGCTAGCCAGATGGCTAGCCAACTGGCTTAACTACCTCTCTACCTAGCTAGTCAGTTGGTCAACCAGGTAATTTTATTAGCTGAATTAACTAGACAGCTACCTAGCAAGACAACTGACTTAAATATTTGGCTAACTATCTACCAGCTGATTTAAGCATATAGCTAACTAGCTAGCTACCTAGCTAACAAGCTGACTTAAATAGTTAGCTGTGTAGCTAGCTAGCTGACTTAACCAGCTAGCTAACTTGTTACCTTACCCATAATCTAACATGCTAGCTAGCTGACTTAATCATCTGACAACTCTTTAGTTAACGAGCTTACTAGGTGACTCAAGCAGCTGACTTAACCCGTTAGCTAACTAGCTGGCTAGCTGACTCATGCAGCTGACTTAACTTGTTAGCTAACTAGCTAGCTAGCCTACTCAAGCAGCTGACCCAACCCGTTTGCTAACTAGCTACTTAGATGACTCAAACAGCTGACTATTCAGTTAGTTAACTAGCTAACTACCTGACTCAACCTGCTGACTTAACCCATTAGCTAACTACCTAGCTAGCTGTCTTAACCAGCTGACTTAATTAGAAAGCTGACCTAACTAGCTGTATTAGGTAGGTGACAACTACTTAGGTAGCTGACAACTGGCCGACTTAACTACTTAGCTAATTGACTTAAATACCTGAATTAAATAGTTAGCTAACTATTTAACTAGCTGTATAACTAGCTGACTTAACTAATTAGCTACTAGTTAGGTAACAGACTTAAGTAGCAGTCTTAAATATTTAGCTAACTAGTGAGCTAGTTGATTTAGCTAGCTGACTTAGCTTGCTAGCTGGTTATCTAGCTGACTTTGCTAGATGACTTAACTAGTTGGCTAATAAAATAGCAAGCTGACTTAACGAGTTGGTTAATGAGTTATCTACCTGTTTTAACTAGTTGGTAAATGAGTTAACTACATAACTAACTAGCTGTTTAACGAGTTAACTAGGTGACTTAACTTGGTGATTGATGAGTCGGCAGACTAGTTAGGTGTTTAACACGTTGCTGACAACACGTCATACTTGGTAGCTGGCTTAACAAGTTGGCCAACTAGTCAGCACACTAGTTAGCTGGGTGAATAGTTGACTGACGAGTTGGCCCACTAGTCAGCTCTGTTAACTAGTTGGATGGCTGGTTTGCTTGCCTAACTATTCGGCCAATTACTAGACCAATTAGATGGCCTAACTTTGTTGGTGACTAATTAGCTGACCTAACTTGTTGACTGACAAGTTGGCCGACTATTCGGATGATTGGTTAGCTAATTTAACTAGTTGGCTGGCTAGGCGGCCGACCAGATACCTGACTTAACTAATTGGCCAGCGAATGAGCCTACAGGTGAGCTGATTTAACTAATTGTCCGCTAAGTCATCGGACAGGTCAGCTGACTTAACTAGTCAGCTGGCAAGATAACCAATTGGTCAGGTGACAACTATTCGACTGGCAAGTGAACTGACTGGTCAGCTGACTTTAGTCGACTGGCGAGTGAGCCAACTCGTCAGAGGACTTAACTTGTCGGACAGCCAGTGAGCCAACAGGTGAGCTGACTTAACTAGTCGACAGGCGATTGAGGCGAGAGGCAAGCTGTCTTAACTAGGCAGCTTGTGTGCGAGCCGACTGGTGAGCTGAATTAACTAGTCGGATGGAGAGCAAGTCAACTAGCTAGCTAACG
>NW_006971547.1:2302-3449 GCF_000164805.1 Carlito syrichta | reverse complement strand
TCTTCACTACGTTGTGTAACTACCACCCCTATCTATATCCCAAAGTTTTCTTCAGCCCCAATGCAATCTCTGTGGATCATCCTCATAAACAACAAGCTATTATACAGTAGTTCCTCCACTTCCCATCTCTGGTCCCTGGTAACCACCATTCCACCTTCTGTCTCTATGAACTTGGCTCTTCTAGTTACTTTCTAAAAGTGGACTCTTCCAAGATTTCCCCTTCCATGTCTGCGTTATTTCCCTTCCTTTTTGTAACTGAGAAGTATTTCATTGTATGAGTAGAACACAAATCATTGTATGAGTAGATGGACAGATGAACACATTGGTTCTACCTTTTGGCTATTGTGAATGATGCTACTATGAACATAAGTGTACAAATATCTGTTCAACAGTGGCTCAGCCTGTCATCCCAGCACTTAAGGAGGTCAAGGTGAGTGGATTACTTGAGCCTGTGGATTTGAGACCAGCCCGGGCCACTTGGTGAGACCTTGTCTCTACACTAAATCAAAAATTAGCTGGGCATGGTAACGTGTACCTGTAGTTCCTGCTACTTGGAAGGGTGACGCAGAAGGATCACCAGAGCCCAGCAGGTTGATGTTGGATTGGCATGAGTGTGCCACTGTGCTCTAACCTGGGCAACAGAGTAAGACTCCAACTAAAAAACGAAACAAAACAAAAAACACCAAAAATAGATATCTGTTCAATCCCCTGCTCTCAATTATTTTGGATTTAAAGCTAGGAGCAGAATTGCTATGCCATAAGTTATGCACTATTTAAATTTCTGGAAAAAGAGCTAGACTGTTTTCTACAGTGGTCACACCATTTTACATTTCTACCAGTGAGGCATGAATGTCCCAACTTCTCTGCATCATCACCAACAATTATTTTCCATTTATTATTATTATTTCCATCTTAGTAGGTCTAAAGTGGTATATCATTGCTGTTTAAATTTGCATTTCCCAAATGCCTAATGATACTGAATGCTTTTTCATGTGCATGTTGCTCATTTGTATACTTCATTTGGAGAAATGTCTGTTCAAGTTCTTTGCCTATTTTTGAATTGGGTTGCTTGTTTTGTTTTTTTTTTTTTTGAGTTGAAGTCTCTCTCTGTCACCCCAGACTAAAACTGCAGTGGCTGCTCCCAGCC
>NW_006971547.1:0-739 GCF_000164805.1 Carlito syrichta | reverse complement strand
TTCACAGATCTTTTTGTGCAATATCTAATTTGTTGTTAATCCCATCTAGTGTGCTTTTCATTTCAGATATTGTATTTTTTAATCTTTGGCAGTTTAATTTAGGGTTCTTTGTTTTGTTTTGTTTCTTCTGTTGCTACTTATCTCTTTGAACATATAGTATATAGTTAATATAATTTTTAATATTTTGTCTGCTAATATAACATCTATATTAGTTTTAGGTAAGTTTTGATTGGCTCTTTTTTCTTGTTTATAGGTCATGTTTCTCTGCTTCTTTGTAAGCATCATAGTTTAAAAAATTATTTTATCAATTTTATTATTTTTTATTTTGTTTTTTGAGTCCCAGTCTCACTCTGTCACTCAGGTTGGAGTGCAGTAGCATCCTCATGATTTCTGCAGGGTTGGCCTGTTGGCCTCAGACAATCCTTCCACCTCAGTCTTTTAAGTAGCTGGACCTACAGGCATGTGCCACCATGCCTAGTTAATTTTTTGATTTATTGTAGAGACAAAGTCTCACCAAGTTACCCAGGCTGATCTTGAACCCCTGGGCTCAGGTAGTCCTCTTGCTTCAGCCTTCCAAAGTGCTGGAATTACCAGTGTGAACCACGGCACCTAGCAACATATTAAATTTCATTGTTAAACTTTGTGAATTGTGAGTTTTATCTTGTTAGACCTGTGAACTTTTGAATTTCTGTAAATATTCTTAAACTTTGTTCTGGGGTTTCGTTAAGTGATCAATAAA
>NW_006971546.1:0-732 GCF_000164805.1 Carlito syrichta | reverse complement strand
AACCCAGTTCATTTCCAAGTTATACTGTCCATGGACTTGAAGAATCCAACAGACAATTGATGAAACCATGAGACAGATGCTGCACAGGTGGGGCTGGCCAGAGAAGGAAGGGTCTGTGGTTTTTTTAAAATACAGAATCATACAAATTTGATATGAGACTTGGTCACTTATAGCTCTCCTTTTCTCTGATCTTACCAGAAGGTGATTGATCCCAATTCAGATTCATTTTGGATAAGTCAGTGACAGCATCATCTTAACCCCTTTCCCCTTTCGTTTGCATTCTGAAATCTTCACTACCTGGCACACATCTCTCATACTATAGATGTTCCTTAAATATCAACCTAACTTACAAATTAATTTTCCTTTTTGGGCACCTTATGGCGAACCCCCCACCTGCCCCCATGAGCAGGTGCTGCTCATGGAAGCCCAGGCACCAGCTGAGGACCCTGAATTTCTAGCATTCCGTGACACATCAATAAATTTTCTTCATGGCTATTTAGAAATCCCCTTTCAATATGGCACCACCAAATCAGTGCTTCCTTCCTTCCTTGGTAGTTTGGGTGTCACCACAAGTGATTTTCTTAGGGCTCTGTTGGTTTGGGCCACCATTGGCTACTGGTTTGTTGGGAGCCAACCAGTTTGGTCAGTATGGACAGCGTAAATGACTAAAGTGTGTCTCTGCTGCTGTGATTTCTAGTCTCTGGTCTCAAAGTCACAATGGGCATACCAGTA
>NW_006971545.1:0-797 GCF_000164805.1 Carlito syrichta | reverse complement strand
TTAGGAAGGGTCTCAATGGATGAGCTGCATTCTCAGTGTGGGCTGTCAAATCTCTCTACTTCTATTTCCTCCTCTCTTTTCACTCCTTTTTTCTGCTTTCTTGTCCCTGCCCCTCTCTCCCCTGGGTTTTATTTCATGGGCATAATTATTGGCTGTCAGGAATGTGAAGGCTCTCAGCAGATCTGGAATATACCATGCATCTGCTTCCCAGGTTGTTCATCCCTGCCGAATGTAGTAAAGGCTGATGACTTTGGGCAAACACGTATACGAAGTTCTTGATAGACACACATCCTCCTTTACCTGAAATACCTGCTGGATGATAGCTTCTACCCTGAAGGGTAACTCAAATGCCATGCCCTCTGGTGGTCATCAGTCATCTGTTGGTCATTAGCAACTATCAGGACATCCTGTTGTGGCTTTGGATGACACAAATGATCTTTGTGGCTCCGAGAACAATCCAGGGACAAACACAGCTTTCTATTATGCCTAGGACAATTCCTGCCACATTGCCCTGCAGAACCACACTTTGGGAATGGCACTGGTGCATTCAGGGAAGTACCCAGTTCTGTCTGTCTGTGCTAATGATAGCTCAATTTGGGCTTCTGAAAAAGGAAGAGACAGTGTTCACTGTGGAAGTCCATACTTTATTGACTTTCAATCATAGTTTGTGCTCTGCTCTGTAAAATCACAGCACCCCAAAATCTCAGTATACAGATCTCCTGGGCTTAGGTCTCAAGGCCTGGGGACAAAAGACCCCATATATGACAAGAACTTTGAGTGTAGAATAAGATGCCATA
>NW_006971544.1:0-807 GCF_000164805.1 Carlito syrichta | reverse complement strand
TATAAACAATTAAGGGTACATAAAAACTGGATAGAACTTCATATTTTTCCTTATGTCTAAAAAATATATCTGTTTGAGAGTGGGGGGTTTCCTGTGTGCATCTGGACCTGTTCAATGGAAAGGCACATGCTACCTTTGGTGTAACAATAGCAGCAGGAGTTCCCATGATGATAACTTTGTGGAGTTTTGGGTTAAAAGCCCTGGAATTACACCCTTCAAATGGCTTCTACCCTAGACAGAGTCCAGTCTCTTTCTTTCTCCCCTTTCCTCTTTCTTTCTCTTTATTTCTCCAGAATAATTGCCGACACTGCCCCACCTTCCAGGGACCCTCTAAATCTCTCTGCAGGGGCTAGTCCCCAGCACCTGGCGCCCAACATGGGGCCCTGAAAAGATAAACTTTTTTTTCTCGTTTCAGGATGGCTAAGATCTTACCCAGGATACTAAAGACCTCTCTATAAAGACAGACAAAGTGAGGATGGATAAACAAAATTTTTGTAAATCTAGAGCCGTGATCTAATCATGGACCAGAGCAAATATAAAAAAAACATGAAATGTGCATCAATATCCTAAAAATACTCTCTCTAAACATAAAACTATAGTCTCTGCTACTGATATAAGTCATTTTCTACATTTTGTTCAGAAACATTGTCCCTAGTTTCCTAAAAAAAGACAATAAATTTAAATATCTGGAAAAAAGTGGGAAAATAACAAAGACTGTATTATATTCAACATGGGCCCAAAAAGGTGCCACCTAATGCTTTTTCTTTATAATTCTTAATCAAAAATTCTTTAAATTCCCTACATGAT
>NW_006971543.1:0-713 GCF_000164805.1 Carlito syrichta | reverse complement strand
GTAGTTTCCTGTAAATGAGGATTGCTATTACCCACATTCATGCCTCGAATCCGTGATCTTCTTTAGCCGTTAGCAAGATGCCCTGTAGATTTTCAGGACTGAGGACTCGTATAATCCAGATTCCTTATTTTTATCAACAGCCATGAAGTTTCCTGTATATGAGTACTCCTGCTCATAGATACATGTGTCGAAAACTTGATTCTTGCATAGATCTTAGGAATACGCCATATAATTTTTTATAGATTGAGAAAACATGTCACGAACATTCCTTACTCTTTCTTAGGAAAAGTCAGTTCTTTTGCCTCTATATGAGGATTTCATTTCCCTAGTTTATGCTTCAAAACCTCAAATCGTGTTTAGCCCTTAGCAAGAAACACTGCAGTTTTATTGGGATGGAAGCCACGTGTAAACCAGATTCCTTATTCTCCTTTAGCAATAGAGAGTGCAGTTTTTTGTATATGAGGACTCCCATTATCCAGATTCCTACTCCCAAAACCTGAATGGTGGTTATCTCTTAGCAAGACGGTCCTTAGGTTTTTGGGATGGAGGCCTCGTGTAACCAAGGTTCCTAATTCTTCTTAGCAACAGGTCGTGCAGTGTTCTGTATATGAGGACTCCCATTACTGAAATTCCTGCTTCATTCTCAGCAAGTCGCCAAGATATTTCCTGATGACCTAGAATTCCAGTAGCTTGGATACCAAGAGAAAGACTCG
>NW_006971542.1:0-722 GCF_000164805.1 Carlito syrichta | reverse complement strand
TGTGTGGGAGTTGGTCTTCTCATTGTTGTCTTGCAGGGGTTCCCTGAATCTCTTGTGTTTGAATTTTCGTGTCACCGATGAGATGAGGGAAGTTTTACTCAATAATCTCATGAAATGTTTGTTTCAAGGTGGATCTGTTCCTCTTTCTGTTTCAGGAAGTCTAATTACTCTTAGGTTCTTTCTCTTGAAGTAATCGTTCATCTCCTGATAGTTTTGTTCTGTCCTTTTAAGCTTGTTTTCTATCTTTTTGACAGTTTGGGTTAGTTCTTTATTTTGGTCCTCTAGCTCTGAGATTCTTTCTTCTGCTTGGCTAATTCTACTTTCCATTCTGATCAGTTTGTTATTTATTTTATTCACAGTATTCTTTATTACCGTTATCTCAGTTATCAACTCCTACCTAGTTTCTTCTTGTCTCCCCTCAGTTCTTGTTTAATTCTTCATTAATATCTTGATATTTAGGCTTGTAGTTTGAGATCAGTCATTCTGGGGCTCTTCATTGTTTACATTCCAAAGTCAGTTTTCTCAGTGTCTGCCCTCCCAAGGATCCGGGAAAGACCCATATTCTTCTTTTGTTTTTTCTTCATTTGTGTAGATTTTTCTCTCTGTCTCCCCGTTTCATTCCCCTTCTTTAATTCTGTTTTTCAGGGATGGTGGGATTGCTTTTGCTTCGTTTGTTCTCTCTCCTGTTCTTCCTTATGAAAATCCTCTGGCTTTGTTCACTT
>NW_006971541.1:0-742 GCF_000164805.1 Carlito syrichta | reverse complement strand
CTATTTAAGTAAGCTGGGTTGCTAGTTATGTCTGTTAGCTAAGACAAGCTGGAGAGCCAGCAGCCAGGCAGGGTAGCTATCTTTAAGTCAGCTGGCTAGCCAGGTGGCTAGCGAGTTAAGTCACCTACTTATCTCAGCTAGCTGGCCAGAAGGATAGCTAGGTAGTTAGGTAGTTAAGAGAGTTAGCAAGTCAGAAAGCTTAGTAGGTTCATAGCTAGTTAAGTCAGCTGGCTAGCCATTCAGTATGTAGTTGTGTCAGCTAGTTAAGTCAGCTAGCTATACAGTTGTCTAGCTAGGTAGCTAGCTAGTTAAGTCTTCTGGCTAGCCAGCAGTCTACTTCGTGTATTCAGCTAGTTAAGTCAGCTGGCTAGCCTGATGGATAGCTTTGGAGCTCGGCAATTAAGTCATCTGGCTAGCCAGTTGGCTATCTAGGTAGCTACCTTGTTATGACAGCTGTCTAGTGAGCTTGATAGCTAGTTAGCTCATCTAGTTATGTCAGCTGTCTAGCTAGCTGACTAGCTAGGTAGCTTGCTAGTTAAGTCAGGTGGATACAAAGCTGGGTAGCTAGATAAGTCACCTAGTTAATTCAGCTGGATAGTCAGTTGACTAGCAATGTAACAAGCAAGTTAATTCAACCGTCTAGATAGCAGGACAGCTAGTCAAGACTGCAAGTTAAGACAGCTGGCTAGCCAACTCTCTAGCTAGGTAGTGACATTGTTAAGTCTGTTGCCTAGCCAGCTGG
>NW_006971540.1:0-7238 GCF_000164805.1 Carlito syrichta | reverse complement strand
CAAGATGTAGTTGTTACTGTTAACGATGGGCGAAGTTAACACCTGTAATTCCACCCTTTTGGGAGACAAAGTTGGGAGGATCACTTGTGCCTAGGAATTGAGGCAGTAGTGAACCACAATCATGCCACTGCACACCAGCCTGGACAACAGAGTGAGACCCAATCATTAACAAAATAAAACAAAAAGCTGTAAGCTAGGTCTCTACTCCCTTTTGGCTTCAGGTGTATCTGTACAGCTTTATGGCTTCTAATCTTGACTTACCCAACTAAAATCAACTCATCAATTCCACAAGTGGGGATTAAGGAAAATGCTTTCATCATTGTGTTCAATTTCAACAGAAGAACCATAATGATTTTGAGTAGATCCCAAAGAAGAGTTCCTTTGCAAATTTTCAATACATGGAGTCTTTCTAATTGAAAAATGTTAGCCAGATGAGGTGAATCACGCTTGTAATACTAGCACTTTGGCAGATGAAGGTGACCAGATTGGCTGAGCCCAAGGGTTCCAGACCAACCTGGGCAACTTGGCAAGAACTCGTCTGTATAATAAATATATTTTTTTAAATTAGCCAGGTGTGGTGGTTCATGCCTATAGTTCTAGCTACTTGGAAGACTGAGGTGGAAGGATCGCCTGAGCACAGTAGGGTCAAGACTGCAGTGGCCATCAGCGTGTCACTGCACTCCAGCCTGGGCAACAGAGTGAGACTCAGAATCACACCAAAAATGTTTCTGGTAATTTAGTAAAACAAAACAAGGAATGATCTTCAAAGCAGACAGGTTCCTATGCATGCAGGTCATAGTTCCAGCACAAAAGGACACAGGGACAGTATGAAGGCCCCAGTGGGCTGTCTCAGGCTTCTTCTAGGGCATCGATTGAAGGCGGATGTGCTGTGGCCCAGGAGACAGGCTGGTGTTCCTTTACTTTGCAGGTTTCTCCATAATACAAACCTTGGTTTTCAGCAGCTTTTAGGGGCAGCCTTGACTCAGAGAGGAGCCCTGGGTGTTGTCATCTAATCCCCTGCCAAGGTGGTGGCATGTCCTGGTTGGTTTCAAACCCATCGGTCCTCTCTGTTGGTAGCATCTGCCATTGGCTCCTGGACATGTGCTTCTTGACAGCGTTTTTGGCTCCTTTCAACTCCAGATACAGCTGTGAACCTGGTGGATGTCCAGCTAAGCAGCCTGAAAGAATCAGTCCCCATTCCCTCAGAGATGAGGGTGTTGGTAGGAGTTTTGGCTCATTGCAGCAAAGTTATCAAGTGCCCAGGCCCAAGCCTGCTCTTGGAAGGAGGAGCGGTAAGGGATACATAACTACACACTGAGTGTGAGTTCCACTATTAGGGGAGCCCAAACATCACTTGCACACAATTTACTTATGAGAAATTCTCCTATATACCCCACAACTCTAAAATAAAATAAAATAAACTTTACACTTTAACAATGTCTTTTGTCTTTTCTTTTAGCAACCATGAAAAAAACTAATTTAGATTCCCTTCCCTGTATCACAGATTATCTCAAAACACACAGGCTAGGACTAGAACCAGAGAAGATTAGATAATTTGTGGAAAGGAGGGGGAAGAAGAATGTCTTACTTTTTCCTCTCCTTCTCTAGGCAGATTTCATTTCTGTAGGGAAAGGAATCCAAATTTAATTGTCCTCTGAACACCGGCACCTCCAATACTCTATGAACAGAGAAAAGCAAATGGAAAGCTCAGTTAATTCTCAAAGCATTAAAAAGGAATATTCCAAACTCCTGCCCCTTACCCTTGTTTTCTGGGTCTCCCTCTCATCTACCTTTTGTCTGCTGACTATCCACTCTTTCCTCTTGGTAAAGAAAGCTACCCCTACTACCTAGCTTTGAAGCTCATCTTTGAAGGCTTAGAAACTTTCCTTATTCCAGGACATGCATCCTATTCTATCAAAATTGAGGCAGCCTTGTTATTAGCAAAGCAACCATATGTCTGAGTTTCATCACGAAGTTTTACTTCACATATTCTATTCTCTAGTCCCAAAGTGCTCCCTTATAACTATTGGCTTCCATTGTTATTCAGAAAATGTGGTCACTAAATTTCCCAGGCCTTGGGTCAGGTTCAGAGTCCAACTTCTTATCTGTACCACTGACTGAGGCAACAGAGCTCTGGGAAGGAGAAGAGACTCACACTTTAAAAGCCCTAGCACTGATCTGATCTTCTGATCTACTGAGCTGATCATAATTACTCAGTTTTGCTGTCAGCTTCCATGCTGTGAGAAATTCTAGATGATGAAATGCAATTACACACTTGTGCAAGTACAGAACAAGCCCACTGCAAATGTTGCTACACCGGGGAGAAACTGGAGAGTTGGGCCTTTTCGTCCCTTTAGAATTTTCTATTTAACCAGAGAATTACTTGTTCTTATTGACCAGTTTGAATTATTGACAGAAAACCAGAACTTCCTATTTGTGTTTTTAACTCCATTCACAATGCATTTACTCAGAGGCAGCAGTATATCACCCCTTTTTTCTCCCCTAAAAAGCAAGAAATCTAGGAAAAGCATCTCTTACCTTGAAGAATTTCTATTTTAGCCACTGCCTAGATAACTAGGCAATATTCTATCTCTCTGATAGAAAATCCATATAATTCAAAGGAATTCTAATCGGAGGGAAATGACACCATATGCAAATCCCGGGTACATTCCAGACTAGAAATGCTTACTGTTACCTTTTGCTGAGGCTTACTGGATTGCGATGCATTCTTTCAGGCATGTATATTTCATATTTCGCCTTGGAAAAGTGATATTATATAAATGCCCTATTTCACAGGTAAAGAAAACAAGATTTTATAGTCAGTAAAGACCCATGTATGCAAATTCTGTATGCACTCTTACTCTACATCCTCTATTTAAGAATTTCTAGAAAACATCAGGAACACATGGCAAAATGAGATTTTTTTTTTAACTTACCTTTTTACAAATGGGCACCTTGGCTTTTAAAGCATCAATGGCATAGCTCACAGCTTCAAGAGATGCAGCCCTGTGGACTGAGGACACAGCAATGATTATGCTTGCTTCTGACACTGGAACCAAGCTTTAACAAGATGAAGAATAAAAATTACCATCACCTCCTAATCTATGTGTTAAATAATCTGCTAGGCACATTTTAAAAAACAAACAACAACAACAAAAAAAACAGTTACACATTCTTAGAACTATGCTGTAGTTCAACTTTACTTAAATATCCCATTCAGTTAGAAAACATTAACTCACCCCAGTTATGTTCAGCAGAGGAGATGCTGAGACTGATGTTGAGTCTAGTTTGTCAGCATCTATCCACTAAACCATTTAATGGCATGAAGATGGAGGAGTCCTTTCATTGACTCAGCAAACATCTGCCTCAACAGACACAAAGCAAAGTATGCCTAAAGGTACAAAGTTATAACACCTGACAATTATGACAAAGAATTTAGAATACAAAATAGCAATCAGTGCTAATTAATAGGACTGATGATATTAATCATTAATAAAACTACTGGTTATTAATAAATTTATAGTTATTAATCACAAAATAATAACTAATAGAATATGATAGATGATGTCTAAATAGTTGGTTTCTTTTTAAAGTCCAGAATTCTTCTCATATAAGTGATACAAAAAGCAAATTACTTTAATGATGTTCAAAGGCATTTATATAAAAAATAATCTATAACAGACTGTCATATGAACAGAGTCCAGACCACAAAACAACTCTCAAGAGGCCTCAAGGACTTCAGCACCCCTGAGGCCCAGGGCCTGAAAGTCTTGGCACATGTGCACTTTGTTACAGCACCAAGAGCAACATCAACCTGTCCAATATTACAACCCAACAAGCAGTCACTGAAAGCACCGAGACCATCCCTTCTATCCTCCAGAAATAACATACAAACCTTCCTACTGGTAGTTTTGAAATTTAAGAAAGATTCAAGAACCAGAAGCAGCACAAAGATGGAAAACAACTATACTTAACTTCTTAATTGATAAAGGAAATCATACCCAAGTCGATGGAACACTGCTATGTGTTTGGCCATTTCTGCCTAATGTCACTACAAATCATTTTCCACCATGGGTAGATAGGCTTCATATTCTAAGCTAATGACTTTTTTCCCCTTCAAAGTTATTTCTTGTAGTCCCTAAAAAAAAGCAAATACATATATATATATTAAAATAAGACCTTTCCTTTAATAGAAATAGCACATTAATATAATATTTTTGAATAGTAAACCAGCAAAACAACTTGTCTAAAAGTTATCTTGAAATAATGTCCAGAGTATGGTATTTCACAGCTAGGTGGCATCAGTTAGTCTGGAGCCCACCAGGCAAATGGCTTGAAGAGATTACTCAGAGAGATTTACTCAGCTCAAGGGGGGTGAGATATGACTGCTATTTCATCCCAATGCATTTCCAGGTCTCATAATTTAAAGGGGCTCACATTCCTCAGATTAGATGTTTATTTTCTTCCTCTCACTAAATTATATGTGTTAGAAGGCATGATTTGATCTGAAAGATAAAAATAAGCCAGTGTAAAATGCTAGCAAATCTGAATATATTTATAAATATGTCAAATGAATGAGGCATGATATAAAAAGGAATTCACCATTACATGATCACTAGAAGGTAATCTATCTCGTATGTCAGTTTATTACAAATTCCAAATATGTTATTTATATATACCATCATGGTAAAATTGAGATAGTGCCACCTTCATCTACATGCCCAGCCTCTCTGATCACTATGTTACCAAGCACCATACCTAAAACTGCCTTTACCTTTATCCAAAAAGAGGGGATTTGCAGAAGTGATGGTGACTCTACAGAAAATGAGTTCCTTTCACAAGCTGACAGAAGCCCAGGCAAGGAACTGAGGAAATAAGGAAACAAACTACATACCTATTTACCAGGTGTTATGCAAATCCCTTTGGCATGCATACCTCTTTAAACATCATTCCATACTCACCCAAGGGACATTATTGCATACTTAGTAAGGACCAGAGACTAAGGCCAGGCACTAGATATAAACTAGGGAATAAAAGCAAGGCTCCTAATCCCAGGGTGCTTGTATGTGAAAGGGAGAAACAAAGTAACAAATAAGAATTACAAATAAGGATAACTTATGGACATAAAAAAGGTTCTGAGACAGAGCACAGGGGCTGGGGAAGAGGCTACTTGAGATAAGGGAATCAGGAAGGTCTCTCTCAAGAGGCAATATTAAAAGCTGAGATCTGAGAGACAAGAAGGCAGTCATGTAAAGAAACAAAAAATGGGACTAGCCCTCAGGCAGAGAGAGGGAATGGCAAATGCAGAGGTTCTTGGGGGCAAGAAAGAACATGCTGTGATCCAGAACCTACAAACAAGGGAGAGGACAGGACACACTGAGGCTAGACAGTAGGTAGGGCCCTGTAGGCCATGAGAAGTATAATTACAACTCCTTTGAGGTTTCATCTGAATTGAAAGATGAAAGAAAGGCTCACAAAAATTAAGAACTCACTCAAGGTACTGAAATTCCAAGCAAGAAATCTTAATAATCCAAAGTTACGTTACCTATCTCCTTCCAACTATTGAAAAGAAAATCACAATTATTCATATACCACTGGATTCCAGAATTTTCACCTGCTATACAAGCCACCTAAGCTTCTTCCACCTCTTTTTCTTGCAATAAGGCATAGGTAAGCCAAATATGGTCTATGAGCTTTGAAAAATACGGAGTTCCCCCAACTTCTGACTATTAAGACTACTAAAATCTAACTGGCCGATTCTAAATTTACTTAATACGAATCCTTCCAATCACACTCAAAAGACACAGAAAGCTTCTGAGTAATATTTTGAATCTTTCCAAAGAACAGCAGTAATCATCACAAACACCACCTTAATGGAAGCCTATAGTTTTCTGAATAAATTCCCAACTCTTAGCATCTTAGAACCTCCTGAAATCATAGTGGTGATATTGTGACCAAAGTTTCTAAATAAAATTGTGGACGTTTTTCTGTCCTTTCAATAAATCCTGCTTTTCCACGCAAAAAAATAAATAAATAAAAAATAAAATTGAGATACATATCTAGCAAGGAATTCTTCTATTATTTCCAGATATTACATTCGAGAAAGAACACTAAGTGGAGACATGTAAGTCAATTTGCTTCACATATTCCTTCACATATTCCTTCTCCTCCTTTGTTTTGTGGCATGACACTCAAGGATGGTGGGGGAAAATGGGTGAAACAATAAAAAATCATCCTTGGCTTGTTTCTTTCTCTAATGGAACGAAGTTTTGACCATTAAGTATGATATTTCCTCTTGATTTGGGGTAAAAATCTTATCAAATTAAGAAAGTTTTCTTTTATTACTAACATGGAAGAGTTTTTGATTCAAGATGACTGCTAATTTCTACATTATTTATTGTTTAGTCGATAATAAATTATGCCTGATTCTGTCTGCACATCAGCATGATCTCTCCAGACTACACAAAAAATGTCCTTGCACATTCTCCTCTTCCTCCTCCCCTCCCCCTCCTCCTCCTCCTCCTCCTCCAATTCCTTCTAATCCTCCTTCTTCTTCTCTTGTCACATAACTCTCAAGGATGGTGGTGAAAAAATTGGTAAAAAAATAAAAAGTCATCCTTGCCTTGTTTCTTTCTCTAATTGAACCAAGTTTTTACCATTAAGAATGATATTTACTCTTGATTTGGGGTAGATATTCTGTCAAATTAAGAAAGTATTCTTTCATTCCTAACTTACAAGAGTTTTTGATTCAAGATGATTGTTAATTTATACATTATTTATTCTTTAGTTGATAATAAATTATGCCTCATTCTATATGCACATAAGCATGATCTCTCCACACTACACAGAAAAATGTCCTTGGGCAATAACCGAAATGCACGTGCCATAAGAGAGAAGATAGACAAGTGGGACGTCATTAAACTGAAAAGCTTCGGCAAAGCCAGAGAAACCATCAAGGGAGCAGGGAGACAGCCCACAGACTGGGAAAATGTATTTGCCAACTCCAGGTCTCACAAAGGCCTAATAACATCTTGGATCTACAAGGAACTCAAATGTGATGAAAAGAAAAAAACAAACAACCCATTACAAAGTGGGCAAAAGATATGAACAGATACTTCTCAAAGGAAGACATCCAAGTGGCCAACATACACATGAAGAAATGTTCAACCTCACTAATTATCAAGGAGATGCAAATCAAAACTACACTGAGATACCACCTAACTCCAGTCAGAATGGCA
>NW_006971539.1:0-733 GCF_000164805.1 Carlito syrichta | reverse complement strand
TGTGCAATGTCTAATTTGTTGTTAATCCCATCTAGTGTGTTTTTCATTTCAGATATTGTATTTTTTAATCTTTGGTAGTTTAATTTAGGGTTCTTTGTTTTGTTTTGTTTCTTATGTTGCTACTTATCTCTTTGAACATATAGTATATGGTTAATATAATTTTTAATATTTTGTCTGCTAATATAACATCTATATTAGTTTTAGGTAAGTTTTGATTGGCTCTTTTTCCTTGTTTATAGGTCATATTTCTCTGCTTCTTTGTAAGCATCGTAGTTTAAAAAATTATTTTATCAATTTTATTATTTTTTATTTTGTTTTTTGAGTCCCAGTCTCACTCTGTCACTCAGGTTGGAGTGCAGTAGCATCCTCATGACTTCTGCAGGGTTGACCTGTTGGCCTCAGACAATCCTTCAACCTCAGTCTTCTAAGTAGCTGGACCTACAGGCATGTGCCACCATGCCTAGTTAATTTTTTGATTTATTGTAGAGACAAAGTCTCACCAAGTTGCCCAGGCTGATCTTGAACCCCTGGGCTCAGGTAGTCCTCTTGCCTCAGCCTTCCAAAGTGTTGGGATTACCAGTGTGAACCACGGCACCTAGCAACATATTAAATTTCATTGTTAAACTTTGTAAATTGTAAGTTTTATCTTGTTAGACCTGTGAACTTTTGAATTTCTGAAAATATTCTTAAACTTTGTTCTGGGGTTTTGTTACCTGATCAATAAACATTTTGG
>NW_006971538.1:0-962 GCF_000164805.1 Carlito syrichta | reverse complement strand
CAGCTACTATTTGATTTTTAGAATAGACTTGTTTGGATAAAACATACATTTAAGATGATACAATTTCCATCGAAAAGATTTAAACAGTAATAAGCATTCATAGAAAACTTTTGAGTTTTGTTTAAGCTTTTAAGTTTACTTTTCTCGGATTATGACTTTAGTTCCTATTCCTGTAGGCCAATTTTAAGATCTTTTGATTAGTGTACCGAAATTTTCCCAACGGTGTTGTTTTTGTTTCTAATATGACAATAGGAAATTTTTCACGTAGCCATGTATTAATATACTAGGAAAAAAGATTTAAGTTTTGGGTTAAAGTTGTAGTTTTATTAGAATAGAATGAGAATTATGTGTTATGATTTTAAAAATCATACGTTAATGATAATTATAAGATTTAATGATAAGGTATTAGCTTAATAGGATATAGCATAGTATTAAAGGCCAATCATTAGATTATATAAAAATTAAAGTTTAGATATAGGAAATTCACTTAAGTCATTGTTAGGTTTTATAGTTTAAGAATAAGTTTTAATTGTTATAGAATTACAGGACACTATGTTGAATCATAATAGGTTAATGGAGTAAATAAAAATTAAGTCATTTAAGTAAACATAGATTATAGTATAAAGTTGACAATATCAATCGTTAAAAAATATTAGGAGTCGTGAACTTGGATTGAACCTAGAGTTACCTTAAAAAGTTTTGTATTAATCAGGGTTTAGAACAAAGAGTATAATATGAATGATTTATTGAACACTATGGAAGACATTTTGAATGAATTGTATTGAAATTGTGCACCTGTGACCTTGAAGTGAGTTTTGTGAAGCACGTCAGTCATCATGGAGTTCGAATTGTTTGCTTGGAACTTGCAAGTCTCGTGATGGTCTTGTGATGCATAATTTGTAAAGCGCGATATACATCATGGAATTTGTACACACCCAGTAAGTTAATTATTACACTGTTGG
>NW_006971537.1:0-3358 GCF_000164805.1 Carlito syrichta | reverse complement strand
TTGAGTAAATCCCCAAAGGGCAGAAATGTGGACTCATGCTCACTTTCTGTTTCTTCTCTGAGAAAATCAAGAGTTAGAAGGTTTCATGTGATTTCATCATGCTATATTGTAAAGAGACATTATGGTGGCAAAATTCCTAAACTTCTTCCATGTAACTCTTTTTAACATTGTGCTTACTGGGAATTGTGCAAAGTCTTAGCTGCTTTTTGGGTTCTCACAAAGGCAATGTGGTAAGTATTTTCTTTCTTTTTTTTAAATTTTATATTGTGGGGTGCAGTTAAGGGTTAGGTATAAGTATTTTCTTAAGTACACATATTTATGAAGGAATGGAAATGTGATTTTTACTTGCCATCGTGTTAATGCCTTTAACATGGTGTAACATTATGTTTGATTTTTAAAGGATATTCACCTGAATCTAATATGTGGAATACATTTTATTTTCACTATTTTTACCTCTGACTTCTCACTACACTGAAGGTCTTTTGTCAGAGAAGAACATAGAAGTGTCACTTACAAAGGACCAATGGGAAGATACGGAATATTTGGCCTTATGAACTTACAGTTAAAAAAATCTTGGGAAACTGTCCATGACAGTGAAGGGCAGATAGGATGTTCTACTGCATATAACCATTACAAATGTAACAAATGTGGGAAACTCTTTCATCAACACTCCCAATTTATTATCCACCAGAATATCCATATTTCTGAAATGGCTTCCCAACATGAATATGGCAAAACATATAACCAGTCCTCAAAATGTAGCCAACATCAAAAGAATATTAGAGGAAATGTGCAAAATATAGATGGGAAAGTGTTTAGGAAATCATCTTGTCTAAATAGACATGAAAGAATCCATATTGCAGAGAGATGCTTTGAAAGTGAAGAATGTGGCAAAGCCTTTCACTCTCATTCAGAACTTGCTCGACATAAAATGATCCATACTAGAGAGAAACCCTACAAATGTGAATATGTGGCAGAGCCTTTAACTCTCGTTCACATCTTACTTGACATACAGTGACCCATACTAGAGAGAAACCCTACAAATGTAAAGAATGTGGCAAAACCTTTTATCCATACTCAAGACTTATAGAACATCAGAGAATTCATACTGGAGAAAAACCGTACCAATGTGAAGAATGTGGCAAGGCCTTTCACTCTCGTGGAGGATTTACTGGACATAAGGCCATCCATGATGAAGAGAAATGCTACAAATGTGAAGAATGTGGCAAAACCTTTAATTGGTACTTGGGCCTTATACAACATCAGAGAATCCATACGGGAGAAAAACCTACAAGTGCGAAGAATGTGGCAAGGCCTTTCACTCTCAGAATGGATTTGCTGGACATAAGACCATCCATACTGGAGAAAAATACTACAAATGTGAAGAATGTGGCAAAGCATTTCTCTCTCATTCACACCTTACTCAACATATGGTGGTCCATACTGGAGAGAAACCCTACAAATGTGAAGAATGTGGCAAAACCTTTCACTCTCATTCACACCTTACTCAGCATATGGTGATCCATACTGGGGAGAAGCCTTACAAATGTGCAGAATGTGGCAAACCCTTTTCCTCTAATGCAGCACATGCTAGATATATGAAGATCCATATGAGAGAGAAACCTTACAAATGTGAAGAATGTGGCAAGGCCTTTTGCTTTCATAGACAATTATCGGGACATAAGACCATCCATACAAGAGAGAAAGGCTACAAATGTGAACAATGTGGCAAAGCCTTTCACTCTAAGACTGGATTTGCTAGTCATATGATCATTCATACTGGAGAGAAATGCCACAAATGTGAAGAAGGTGGTAAAGCCTTTTACTCCCATTCAAAGCTTGCTCGACACATCAAGGTCCATACTGGGGAGAAACCCTACAAATGTGAAGAATGTGGTAACGACTTTTGCTCTCATTTTGGACTTGGACATAAGAGAATCCATACTGAGGGGAAGTCATACAAATGAGAAGAATGTGACAAAGCCTTTAGGTCTCATTCAATACTTGGTTGACAAATGAGAATCTATCTATATATATAGAAACCTTATAGGTGGGAAGAATGGAGCAAAGTTTTTCATCATTTTCCCGTGTTTTCTCAACATCAGAAAATTCATATACTCTAAATTTCCTGTATGTATAAACTATAGAACATAGTGAGAAGTTTACAGATGTGAAGAGTTCCATTACCTTTACTTAAGCCAGAGATCTTTTGAATGTACAAATGTAGAAAATGATTAAGCCTTTAACCAGCTAAAAGTTTGTTTGAAGTTAGGTTGTGTACATGGGAGAGAATGTATAAATTTAAAGAATGGTTTGAGACGTGCACAGGCAACTTGGCGAGACCTCATTTCCCCAATAAATACATAAATAATTAGCCAGGCACAGTAGCTCATGCCTGTAGGTCCAGCTACGTGGAAGGCTGAAGTGAAAGGAACACCAGAGTTCAGCAGGTCAACACAAAGATGGCCCGTGAGCATGCCACTGCACTCCAGCCTGGATGACAGAATGAGACTCCAACCACCCACCCCCCAAAAAACACACTGAGATACTACTTAACTCCAAAAAGCATGGCCATCATCACTAAAAAAAACCAATACTGAACAGATTGTGGGAAAAAGGGAACACTTCTACACTGATGGTGGGAATGTAAACTAGTACAATCTCTGTGAAAAACTGTGTGGTGATTCCGAAAGGTCTAAAAATCAACCTTCCATATGACCCTGCAATCCCTCTGTGGGAACACACCCAGAGGAACTCAAATCACTCTGAAGAAACATACGTGCACATGCATGTTTGTTGCAGCATTCTTCACAACAGCAAAAACACAGAATCAACTGTGCTGCCCATTGGAAGATGACTGGATAAAATATGTGGTACATATGCATGGTGGAATATTACACCACCACAAAATGGACAACATTTTGAACTTCACAGCAACTTGGATGGATTTTTTAATTTATTTTTAAATTTTTTGAGGTGGAGTCTCACTCTGTCACCCAGCCTGGAGTGCAGTGGAATGCTCCCAGTCACTGCAGCCTTGACCTGCTAGGCTCCAGTAATCATTCCGCCTCAGCCTTCCAAGTATTCGGAACTACAGAAGCATGCTACCACGCCTAGCTAAGTTTTTATTTATTGTAGAGATGAGATCTCACCAAGTTGCCCAGGCGGGTCTTGAACTCACGGGCTCAGGTAATCCACTTGCGTCAGCCTCCCAAACTGCGGAAATTACAGGCTGAGCCACCAAACCCAGCCCATGGATGGAGTTAGAGTCAATAATACTGAGTGATCTATATCTGAACCAAAGAACTGAGTATCACATGTTCTCATTCATAAGTGAACTAACAATTATTGTAATAAG
>NW_006971536.1:0-3644 GCF_000164805.1 Carlito syrichta | reverse complement strand
CACCGAGCCCAGCGGAATTTCTTTCTGTGTGAGACAACTTGGAATCTTCCAGACTGGAGTGCAATGGTGTGATTATAGCTCACTGAAGCTTTGAATTCATGCGCTCAATGACCCACTCTCCTCGGTCTCCCAAGTAGCTAGGACTACAACTACAGGCATGTGCTACCATGCCTGGCTGCTTTAATTTAATTTAATTGTTTTTGTAAAGCAAGGGTTTCACTATGTAGTCCAGGCTGGTCTAGAATTCCTGGTCTTACACTGTCCTCCTGCCTTAGCCTCCCACATTTCTTGAATTACAGGCATGAGTTAGCATGCCTAGCCTGGGGTTGCCTTTTATAATTCTTTTTCAAATATTTCACTATTGGGATATAAAAATGCTACTAATTTTTGTATGTTGATTTTGTATCCTGCGACTTTACTATTTTTATTTGTTAGTTCTAACAACTTCGATGGAGTCTTTAGTGTTTTCTATTTACACAAGATCAGGCCATTTGCAAACAGAGACTACTTGATTTTCTCCTTTTCAATTTAGATACTTTTCTTTTGCTTACCAAATAACTCTAAGACTTCAAATATTATGTAATGAAAGATAGAATCCTTGTCTTATTCTGTATCTTGAAGATAAAATTTTGACTTTTCCCATTCAGAATTATTTTGTCTATAGGTTTTCATATATGACCTTTTCTTTGTTGAATTATATTCCTCCTATACCCACTTCGTTAAGTGTTTTTATCATGAAGGAATGTAAAATTTTATCAACTACTTTTCACCATCTATTGAAATGAAGAAATGGATTTTGCCCTTCATTCTGTTGATATGATATATCCCGTTTATTGATAAGTGAATGTCAAACCATCCTTGCATCTTACTTGATCATGGTGAATGATTTTCTAATGTGCTGTTAAATTCGTATAGTTAGTACTTTATTGAGGATTTTTGCATCTATGTTCTGAAGGGATAATGGCCTGTGGTTTCCTTTTTATTGTCCTTGTCTGCAATTGACAGGGTCTCACTATGCTGCCTAGTTTATTCTCAAACTTCTGACCTTAAGTAGTCCTCCTGCTTCAGTCTTCCAAAGAGTTTTTTTGATATAGGTGTGTATCGCTATAAATGTATCTCTGAAGACTAATTTTGTTGTATCCCTTAAGTTTTGGTCTGTTGTATTTCCATTTTCATTTGACTCAATAAATTTTTAAAATTTTTCTTTTGATTTATTTATTGATCCATTGATTATGTAGGAATATGTTGTTTAATTTACATATATTGATATAGTTTCTGAAGTTTCTCCTGGTGTTGACTTCTAGTTTCATTTCATTATGACCAGAAAATATTTGTAATATGATTTCAATTTTTTGAATTTGTTAAGATTTGTTTTGTGATCTAATGTAGGATCTATTCTGGGAAATGTTCCATGTGCAGTTGAGAAGAATGTGCATTATTCAGCTGTTGGATGGAATGTTCTGTAAATGTCTGTTGGGTCCATTTTTTTCTAGTGTGTTTTTTATTCCTTTTGAGTTTTCTTGTCCATTTTTGAATCTGATGTTTCTTTGTTGATTTTTTTTAAAGAAATGAGGGCTTACTCTGTTGCCCACAGTAGAATGCAGTGGTTCTGTCAAGCTGACTGTAGCCTCAAACTTTTGAGTTGAAGTAATCCTTCTGCCTCAGTCTCCCAAGTGACTGGGACTACAGGCACAGGCCATCACACCCAACTAACTTTTTATATTTATATTTATTTTTTTTAGAGATGGTGTCTCATTTTGTTGCCCAGGCTGGTCTTGAACCACTGATCTCAAGCAATCCTCTTGCCTCCACCTCCCAATGAACTGAGATTACAGGCATAAGCTGCTATGTCTGGCCTATTTTTCTATCAAATTTTTCTTTGCATTCTGGTTATCATGAAGCTTACAAGAAACATCTTAGATTTATAACAGGTTATATTGAATGGATAACAACATATTTGATCACAAGAAAGAAACACTATAGATTTTAGTTCTATTATTTTCTCACATTTTTCATTTTGATCTTATAATTTACATCTTTCATCTTGCTTGTCATTAACAAATTATTGTAATTATTATTTTTATTTATGTTGGCTTTTATTTTTCTTACTAAGCAATAAGTGGTTTAAGTCCTACAATTTCTGTGCTAGAGTATTCTTAATTTTCCGAATACTTACTTTTAATTCTGGGTTTACCTGCTGACGTTTTTGTGTTACACATTGGGACCCTTCTTTAGTTTGCGAAGTCTCTTTATCATTTGTTGTAAGGCAGGTATGGTTGCCAAAATCTCCTGTGCTCCTGTTTTTCTGGGAATATCTTTATCTCTCCTTCATTTCTGAGGGATAGCCTTGCTGAGTACACTGTCTTGGTTAACAATATTTTTTTCTTTAGCACTTGTTAAAACTTATTCCATTCTCTCCTGACCCTCAAGATTTCTACTGAGAAACTAGCTTCCAGGTATATTGAAATTCTCTTATACGTTATTTTCTTATTTTTTCTTGCTGCTTTCAGTACCCTCTCTTTGTATTTGGCCTTTAAAAATTTGATCAGAATTTTGTCAGTTGACTCTGATTGTTGACCTTCTTGTACTTGGATATTTGCATCTTTCTCCAGGTCAGAAAGTTTTCTGTTGTTCTTTATTTATTTAAATAAACTTTCTATACCTTTCTTTCTCTAGTTCCTCTTGAACATAAGATACATGTATCTTTGCCCTTTTGTTGCTGTACCATAGGTTCTATAACTTTTCTTCATTCCTTCTCATTCTTTTTTCTCTTCTGACTGTGGTCTGTCTTTGAGTTCATTGATTCTTCTGCTCGCTCAACTTTGCTGTTGATGTCCTCTATTGCATTTTTTCATTTTGTTTATTGTACCTTTCAACTTTAGACTTTCTTTTTCTTATTTCAATCTTTCTGTTACATGTATAATTGTTTCTCTCTACTTTATTCAAGTAAACTGAGTTTTCTTAAATGAGTTACATAAATATTAGAAATAAGTCTATATGAAGAATGCTTGACATATACACTAGTATTCTAGACACAAGTCTACAGAAAAGGTTGCAATACATCTCCATGTGCCCATCATCTACCTCAATAATCATCATCACAAGTCCACTGGCACATCTCCATGCCTTCATAACCCTTATCCAAACTGCCATATTATTTTAAACCATGTTAACTATAAATATATCAGCACATTTTTCAAAATATAAGGACTACTTTAAAAATACACGATCACAATAGCATTATTACTTCCCCAATCAATATTTTTCTAATCAAATATTGTGAAATAAAACTTAAATAAAATGTGGGCCAAACATTCAGGGAATTTGAAGCCTACTAGAAAAACATACACAAGAAAATGAGTGATGAGACTACAGTAAATTAGCACCATATGCCCATTTAAATTACTTGACTTAAATTCTTCTATGGGATGGTGGTGAGAATTAAAAAAGAAAGAGAGATTGAGAAAGAAGAGAAACATGGAAGAGGAGAAGGGGAGGAGAACAAGAAAAAAGAAAAGAGAAGAGAATAAGGAAGGAAATTGAAGTAAAAATAACAATTTAAATAGTGCAAGATATTTTTCTGTTCCTTTCTTAATGTACCTATGACCATCATAAGTGTGACTTGAGAAATAAACCTCATTTTC
>NW_006971535.1:0-710 GCF_000164805.1 Carlito syrichta | reverse complement strand
CAGGGAGCAACGAAGTCTTGCTATGTGCCCCACCTGGTCTCAAACTCCAAGGCTCCAGCGGGCCCCCACCTCAGCTTCCCAAAGCCACAGCGTGATTGTCTGTCAATCCATCATCGTTTAGGAACTCTAGCCCCATGGCAGAACCTCCTTCCCAAATGATGTCTGCCTGTTCACTATGATCCAAACTCCATACACAAATTGATGCTCTTATTTTTTTTCCTTTTTTCCTTTTTTCCTTTGAGTCAGAGTCTCACTCAATCTCCAAGGATAGAGGGCAATGGCTCCCTCCCAGCTACTGCAGCCTCGTGCCATCGGGTTCTGGCGAGATTTTCCCTGGCCTTCTGAGGAGACAGAAGGACAGGTGGGTGCCACCATAACCGGCTAATTTGGAATGGATGGTAGTGAGGAGTTCTCACTGAGGTGCCTGGGTGTGTCTCGTCCCTTGGGCTAGGGGTAACTGCTGGCCTCGGGCTCCAAATGTGCTGGGATGACAAGTCTGAGTCCCTAAACCTGGCCTCAATCCATTGTCAAAAATGAACCAGAAGGCCAGGTGTGACAGTGCTCACCTGGAATGACAGCACTCTGGGAGGATGAGTCAGGAGGATGTCTGTAGACCAGAAGCCCAAGACCAGGCCTGTGCAATGTAGGGAGACCCCATATCTGCACCCATCCAAACAGTAGGTCTGGGGTCAAGGTGTCCATCATGCTGG
>NW_006971534.1:0-799 GCF_000164805.1 Carlito syrichta | reverse complement strand
TAGCAAGCAGGCCAGCTATTTACGTCAGCTACTAAGTCAGCTGGGTAGTCAACTGGTCAGCTAGGTAGCAAGCTAGTTAATTCAGTTGGCGAGCTAGCTGGCTACTAATTAACTCAGCTAGTTAAGTCAACTGGCTAGGAAGATATCTAGCTAGGTAGAGAATTAATTAAGTCAGTTTGCTAGCCAGCTGGCTAACTAGTTAAGTCAGCTAGCAGCCTAGAGAGGTACAGAGCTAGTGAAGTCAGCTGGTATCCAGGTGGATAACTAGCTAAGTCAGCTAATTTAGTCACCTGGCTGGCTTGCTCCTAGTTCATCAATCAACTAGTTAAGTCAGCTGGATAACCGGCTGCCTAGTTAGTTAAGTCATCCCGTTAAGTCAGTTGGCTACACAGCTCGCTAGCTAGATAAAAAGCTAGTTAAGTCAGATGGCTAGACAGCTGGCTAGTTAGTTATTTCAGCTAGTTAATTCAGCTGGCTAGCTAGACAGCTAGCTAGCTAATTCAGCTAGTTATGTCAGCTAGCAGACTAGTTAAGTCAGCTAGATAAGTCAGCTAGCAAGCTAGATGGCTAGGTAGGTATCTAGCTAGTTATCAACTAGTAAAGTGAGCTAGCTATCTAGGTAGCTAGCTAGTTAAGTCAGCTAGTTAAGTCAGCTGGATATCTAGTTAAGTCAACTAGTTAAGGAAACTGGCTAGAAATCTAGCTAGCTAATTAAGTCAGCTAGTTAAGTCAGCTTGCTAGCCAGCTGGATACATAGTTAGCTAGATTGTTAAGTCAGCTGGCAAGCATTGGGAAACGT
>NW_006971533.1:0-984 GCF_000164805.1 Carlito syrichta | reverse complement strand
CGGTGGTCTTTCTGCCTGAGTTAGGAGAGCAGGATGCCCACTGTGGACCTAGCCACCTGGGAATGGAGGGTACGGGGGACAGCGATGTGTCTCACATCCCAGGTTTGGAGGGTTCAGGACCCGCGTTGGATCTCACCACCCGGGTTCCGAGGGTGCTGGGGCCCGTGGTGGTCTCGCCACCCGAGTTCGGAGAGTTGGGAGCCCACCGTGGACCTCGCCACCAGCGTTTGGAGAGTAGGGTGCCCACTGTAGACCTCACCGCCTGGGATGGAAGGGTGGGGAGACGCAATGGACCTCGCCGCCCGGGTTCAGAGGGAGCAGGGCCCACAGTGGTCTCACTCCCCGAGTTTAGTGAGTTGGGAGCCCACCGTGGACCTCGCTGCCCAGGTTCAGAGGACGCAGGGTCCGCAAACCTCGCCACCTTGGTTGAAAACCCACAGTGGACCTCGCTGCATGGGTTGGGGGGTGGGTACAGGGTCCTTGGTGGACCTTGTCGCCCGAGTTTGGATGGTTCGGTGCAGATCCTTCGAATGGCCGCAGCACCCGGCCTGAGTGAGTGGGCAAGTGGGAATGTTCAAGTTTCTGCCTGGCTGGGGGCGCCCAGAGGGGGAAGTGAGTGCTTGTGCCCGTGGGTTTCAATGCTGAACTTTTAAGGGGGCCCTCGGGGAAGGATAGAACTGAGGAACAGTAGGGTGTGGCTGGTGGGCCTCTGAGCTAAACACCGGGGACACCCGGGGGTCTGCAGCCTGAGCAGGGTCCTGAGAGTCCTTTAAGGCCATCCGAAAATAAAGTGGTTTCTGCACGGAGGAAATTGAAGGCGGAAAATTGTCAAGTTTTGTGACCTCTTTGAGGCCCGTTAGCTAATTAAGCTTGGAGGTGCAGAGAGGTAATTTCCCTAGTGGGGGCCGGCATCTTATATCAACTTGTGTTGGGAGCCAACATCTACGGCTATACAGTTGAGGCCTATGAAGGCCCATGTTGGAG
>NW_006971532.1:0-755 GCF_000164805.1 Carlito syrichta | reverse complement strand
GGCTAGTTAAAGTCAGATACTTAAGTAAGCTGGCTAGTCAGTGGCTAGCTAGTAAGTCACTAGTTAATTCAACTCATTAGCCAGCTGGATACCTAGTTAGCTAGATAGTTAAGTCAGTTGGCAAGCATGTGGGATATGTATGTAGTTAACTAGTTAAGTCAGCTGGGTAGCCACCAGTTAGCTAGTGATGTCAGCTAGTTAAATCAGCTGGCTAATTGAGTCATCAGACTAATTTGGCTAGTTAATTCAAGTGGCTATCCATCTTGATAGCTAGATATCTAGCTAGCTAAGTCAACTTACTAGCCAGCTTGCTAACTGATTATGTCAGCGAGAAAATTCAGCTGGCTAGCCACCTGGCTAGGTAGGTAGCTAGCTAATTAAGTCAGCTGGCTAGCCGGATGGCCACCTAGTTAAGTCAGCGAGTTAAGTGAGCTGGGAAGATGGATGGCTAGCTAGGTGGCTAGCTAGGTAAGCCAGCTGGCTAGTCAGAAGGCTATCTAGTTGTCTGCTAGTTAAGTCAGTTAGTTAGCCAGCTGGCTAGCTCGATGGCTGGCAATTTAAGCCGGCTGGTTAACAGGCTGGTCAGGTAGGTGTCCAGCTAGTTAAACTGGTTGGCTAACCGGCTGACCAGCAGTTTGGTAGGCTATTTAATCTGGCTGGCTAGTCAACTGACCAGTCCACTAGCTAGCTAGCCAGCTGCCTAGCCAGGTCGCCGGCCAGGTAACTAGCTAGTTAAACCAGCTGGCTAGTCGTCT
>NW_006971531.1:0-848 GCF_000164805.1 Carlito syrichta | reverse complement strand
CCTCACCAGTGATATTTCTTCCCACACAATCCCATTTTCCTATGTATAATGCCCATCGTCCTGTGAAGACACCATGAGTAGATGAGAATCTGTGTATGATTCTGATGCTTTTTGGAGACAGGGTCTGGTGTGACCCAGGCTGGGACTTGGGGACACGACTGTCATTCACCAACAGCCTCGAATTCGCAGGCTCTGGTGATCCTCCCCACTCAGCCACCAGAGTGATCAGGACGATGGGCACATCAACCCCAGATACCCTGTTTGATGGGTACAGAGACAGGGTCTCCCTGTATGGTATGGGTGGGCCTTGTGCTCCTGAGATACAGCCATCCTCCCACCTCGGGCTTACAGAGCACTGGGGATCCAGGTGTGTGTTGCCACACCAGGAATTCTGGTTCATTTTCAACAAAGCATCAAGGCTGGGCTTGAGAGCTCAGCCTCGTCATCCCATTGCTTTTCTAAGCAGAGACCAGTGGCCAGTCTGAACCCATGGGGGAGACCCACTTAGGCACCTGGGTGAGACCTCCTCTCTGCCCTCCATCTCAAATAAGCCAAACGTGGTGGTACACGCCTGTCATTCTGGCTCCTGGCAAGGCCTGTGAAAGACTTGCTGTATCCAGGCGGGCTGAGACTGCATTGGCTGAGAGTGAGTCACCACTCTGCAGCCTGGGTGATGGAGTGAGACTCCGACTCATAGAAAAAAAGGAAAAGAAGGAAAAAAGAAAAGCATCCATTTGTGTATGGAGATAGGATTACCATGAACAGAAGGAGATCACTTGGGAAGGAGGCACCAGCCTTGGGTCTAGAGTTCCTGAAAGACAGTGGATTGGCAGAAAACCGGGCTGTGG
>NW_006971530.1:0-735 GCF_000164805.1 Carlito syrichta | reverse complement strand
AATATAATTTTTAATATTTGTCTGCTAATATAACATCTATATTAGTTTAGGTAAGTTTTGATTGGCTCTTTTTTCTTGTTTATAGGTCATATTTCTCTGCTTCTTTGTAAGCATCGTAGTTTAAAAAATTATTTTATCAATTTTATTATTTTTTATTTTGTTTTATGAGTCCCAGTCTCACTCTGTCACTCAGGTTGGAGTGCAGTAGCATCCTCATGACTTCTGCAGGGTTGACCTGTTGGCCTCAGACAATCCTTCAACCTCAGTCTTCTAAGTAGCTGGACCTACAGGCATGTGCCACCATGCCTAGTTAATTTTTTGATTTATTGTAGAGACAAAGTCTCACCAAGTTGCCCAGGCTGATCTTGAACCCCTGGGCTCAGGTAGTCCTCTTGCCTCAGCCTTCCAAAGTGTTGGGATTACCGGTGTGAACCACGGCACCTAGCAACATATTAAATTTCATTGTTAAACTTTGTAAATTGTAAGTTTTATCTTGTTAGACCTGTGAACTTTTGAATTTCTGAAAATATTCTTAAACTTTGTTCTGGGGTTTTGTTACCTGATCAATAAACATTTTGATCCTTCTGGGTGTTGCTTTCAGTCTTTATTCAGCAGGCTGGTAGCAGCATTTAACCTAGGTCTGAGTATTTCCCACTACTGAGGCCTGAGTATTTCCCACCCTTCTGTGTATTCAGTGTCCCCTGAGTCACGAGCTATCACAGTTTGACTGGTGGG
>NW_006971529.1:2058-16466 GCF_000164805.1 Carlito syrichta | reverse complement strand
CTTCTCACCTTGACCACCATATATTCTACCAGGGGGCAAATAACAATTAGACATATGAATGTTAAGGGAAATGAATCTCGTTCATTGGTAAATGTTAACTCAGAAGGTTTTAATATTACTTTGAATGAAGATGTTTTAAGATAAGGAATAATGCAGCCAGGTGCAATCATTTACACCTGTAATCCCAGCAATTTGGGAGGCTGAGGCAGGAGGATCACTTGAAGTTGGGAGTTCAAGATCAGCCTGAGCAATATAGTGAAACCCCGTCTCTACAAATAATAATACTAAATAAAAAATAAAATGGAATTATTATTCACACTTTGAATATTACTGCTTTAACTGATCAGTATTTCTGATGGACTAAGAACGACCTATGGAAATCTCTTTCCTAGCCTTCACAAGCAGTTCATTGCTGGCTTTAAAAGTATTATCCAAATCAGAACACACAATAGGATCGGTGTAGTTGATTCACAGTCACTTCATTTGATCAGAGGGTTAAGTTCTTCTGTATTTCCGTCCTTATAGCAAAAGATACTGTGATGGTTGATTTTATGTGTCAAATTGACTGAACCACAGAACGCCCAGGTAGCTAGTTAAAAGTTATTTCTGAGTATGTCTGTGAAGGTGTTTCCAGAGGAGATTAACACTTGAATTGATAAACTGAGTCTTTTCAAATATAGTGGGCATCCTGCCTTGAGGGCCTAACAGAAGAAAAAGGACGAGGAAGGTTGGATTCAATCTCTTCCTGACTGCTGTCGCTGGTCTTCTGACCTAGGGGCTTCTGGTTCTCAGGCCTCTGACTCAAATTAAAATCTACACCATCAGTTCTCCTGACCTAAGGGCTTCAAAACACAACAGCGGCATTCCTGGGTCAGAATAGCTTGCAGATGCTAGATGGCAAATCATGGGACTTCTATGCCTCCATGATCATGTAAGCCAACTCCTAATAATAAATTTATTGACTGACTGATTGGTAAATGGATAAATATCCTATTGATTCTGTTTCTTTGGCAAACCTATTACAATTATACTACACTCTTCACATGAATTAGTGTAACAGAACTATAGCAGCAGCAATGTCCCTTCTAACTTCCAAAGTGCAACTTCCTATTACACTCATCAAATGGTATAATGTCTTACAACATTATTATTACCTTATGCTCTCTGTGAGGTGAATAATATTCTTCCTAAAGATCTTTTGCAACTTTCTCTTGGGAAAATAAATAGAAATGTTACAATATAAGAGGGACGGAGTCATATTACATACAAGTGATTCAAAGAACATCTATTGTGTTATCTTTGAAGTTTGAAGAATGCAAGTCTGTCGCCACAGCCTTGGCAAAGGCTCTTTGGAACATTTTTGAAGGTTTTTTTTTGATTTTTGAAAAGCTAATAGTGGCTAGACACACCTAGGGTCAACTTCCATTTTGTACTCATAACACTGAGATGAATATTTTTATTGCCAGAGGCAGCATCCTTTCTAGCTTTCAAATGTGTACTGCAAGTCTTGAGCTTTAAGTGCTGTGATATAATTAACATCAGTTTACACCAAAGCGATATGAATAGTAGGATGATTTTGACATTGCTTAGTACATGTTAACATCACAGTTAATAGCAGAAGTTCAAAAAGAAGACAGACCTGCCTAACCATCTACAAAGTTCCCCCACTGATGTCAGCTACTGAGCATCCATCCATGGTTCATGGTAGGCATTGTATAAACAGCTCTTGACATTAAGGATTTCATAGTCTAACTACAAGCAAGGCAGATATAAAGGAGCAACTAGTGCTTTCATTGGAAGGGGTTACATCCTACACAACCCTGAGAGAAAAGGTGGCATTTAGCAGGTGGAAAGAAATGAAAGAAAGGTTCTCCCAGCACAGGGGACAGAACACACAAGTTGTAGAGGTTTAAAACCACATGACTTGCTCTTGTAGATAACGGTGTCTCTAGATTACAGGGTGCAGAGATTGGGCAGTAAGAGATGAGTGCGGTATGCTTAGGCAAGGGAGCTAAGGGAAAGACTTTAGATAGGTAAGAAAAATGACCTGGCTTGAGAGAAATAGCAAGGTGTCATTATGAAAGATGACTGCATTAAATGGATTGACTCAATGAGCTGTAACGTATAAATTACTTAGAACAGTGTCTGACAAATAAGTGCCAAATAAGTATTTGTCAAGAAGGTGAGACTGAAGGTAGGGGGTCCACTTGGTAGACTATGCAAGGATCCAAGTGACAGGCAAAAAGGATTCCATATAAAGGAATGAATACAGAGCTAATGGAGCAGACTTGTGAGTAAAAAAAGTAAAACTGGTAGAATTTTGTGGCCAGTTATATATGAGATATAAAGAAAGGGAGGAATCAAGGTAGACTTCAGAAAATCTACCCAAACCCTTAACTGATACAATGTTAAATCCCATAGCACTTTTGTTATGCCTCTAATAGGAAACATCTTTAGTTCTATCTTGAAATAAAATAACAGGTGAGATAAATTAAAAGATGCTCTCAGATTTGAGAGAAAAACTTTATTCCAAGTTTGTACATAAAAATGTTTTAAAGGTTACCATTATGACCGGACCTGACAGGGAAAAAAATTTTTCAACCGTTTTCCCCCTCAAAAGCTCTACAGACAACAAATTTTAGTAATCTTCTATTAAGTGAATGAGCCCTTTGGAGCCCATGGACAACCTACGCCACACTGACCTTGCTACCTTACAGCCTTTGGATCCTACAAATGCTCTTATAGAAATGTTTTCAAGTTTTATTTAATCTTCCCGATTGCAAACTCCAATGAACCACATCTAAACCAGATTCATTTGGGGTGAATATTGCCTTCCACCAAGATTTATACACCAAAGCTTCTGGGTTTCTTTTAGCTGTTTCCCAGAAGAATACAGAACTGATGGATAATGTAACTTGTTTAAAATAATAAAAACATAAGCCAGGCACAGTGGCTCACACCTGTAATCTAGGAGGCTGATGCAGGAGGACTGCTAGAGCACAGGAGTTCATGACCCCCTGGCAACATAAAAAGATCTGACTCTACAAAAATAAAAATAAATTTGCCAGGCATGGTGGTGCATGCCTGTAGTCCAGCTACTTGGAAGGCTGAGATGGAAGGATCACTTGAGCCCAGGAGGTAAAGCTACAGAGAGTCAGGATTGTGCCACTGTCCTCCAGCCTGGGCAATAGAGTGAGACCCTGGCTCAAACCAAAAAAAAAAAAAAAGAGAGAGAGAGAGAGAGAGAAGAAAAGACAAAAGGCTAACAATAGAAATTATCTTCTGCTATCCAAAGCAGAGAACAGATATTTAAGTATTAAAGTACATTTTGGCTATTACAGTGACAATCATTTTCATTTGTCAGCATTTGGGAACTCCTAAGAAACAAAAACGAGTAAAAGAAAGAACTCCATAGTTGAGGAAGGACATGAAAAGAGTTAACACAGGCCAAGTATGGTGGGTCAAGCCTACAACTCCAGTACTCTGGGAGGTGGAGGCAAGAGGATTGCCTGAGCCCAGAGGTTTGAGACCAGCCTGGGTAACTTGGTGAGACCTCATCTTTACAATAATTTTTTTTTAAAAATTAGCTGGGCATGGTGGCACACACCTTTAGTTCCAGCTACTTGAAAGGCTGAGGTGGAAGGATTGCCTGAGCTCAGCAGGTTGAAGCTGCAATGGCTGTGAGTCTGCTACTGCACTCCAGCGTGGGTAACAGGAGTGAGACTCCAACTCAAAAAGTAGCATTAATATAACCCAAACTTTACCCCTTCTGAAAGTGTAGTTGCCTTTGGGTGTGCAGCTTCTGCTGCCTGTAGACATGCGGCTATCTGTTTCCTGATTCAGGGCTCTGAAATCACAGACTAGATTCTTTCAACCTAAACCAACTCTGAGGATACAGCATAACTTGGGGGAAAAGCAGCTATGGGAGTCATTTACTAGGAAAGAAGTTTCGCTAGAACAATTCTAGGTGACAACATGGTTAAGATCAGAGTACAATGCCTGTCAGGAAAGCTAGGTGGAGGCAAAACAACTTTGAGGGTACAAGCAAAGACTTGGAATCTGAACCACCTTGGTTCAAATCCTAGCTTTGATATTTGCTAGTTGTGTGAGCTGAACAAGTTAGTTAACTTCATTTGTCTTAATTTTCTCATCTATAAAATGGAATAAGAGTGCACCTGACTCACGTGTACACAATAGCCCAGCTATTATTATTATTAGTCTGGCTCTGAAGCAAAAATCCTGCATGACCTCAAGAGTCACTTAACATCTCAGTTTCCTCACCTGTAAAGTGAAAGGTTTAAATCTGTGCCATTCTGCAACTCTTGACTTGCTCTAAACTTAAGTTAGTACCACACAACACAATCAGCCGGATTTAGCTGCCCCAACATGCTTCATTGGTCATGCAGTCATTTCACATAAAATCAGCTCAGTAACCATGTTTTTTTGTTCTCAGTTCTCCCAGTTCAATCCTCAGTTCAGCAGGCTTCCTCATGAAGAATTAATATAAATAAATAAGATACAGAAAATAGCCAAAAATGTATTTGGTTTTGCTTTTCGTATTCAGTTCTGAATTCAAAGTTTATAATTCATAACACCCGAATGAATATGAAAACATAAAAAATAGAAGTATGGAAAGGTGCCAGGCATGGTGACTTGTGCCTAAAATCCCAGCATTTTGGGAGGATTACTTGAGACCAGGAGTTCGAGATAAGCCTGGACAATGAAGCGAGGCTCAGTCTTTACAAAATATAAAAAAATATTTAAAAAAGAAGAATAGAGGTTGGGTTCAATGGCTCACGCCTGTAATCCCAGCACTTTGGGAGGCTGAGGCTGAGACAAGAGGATTGTTTGAGCCCAAGAATTTGACACCAGCTTGGATAACATAACAACACTTGTCTACAAAAACAAACAAACAAACAAACAAACAAAAATATATATATATACACACACACATATATATGGTAAAAAAATATATATATATGGTAAATTTACTGTGACTTCAGAAAAATGAAGCTATATTTTTTATATTCACTTCTAAAAATATTTTCAGAAGCTGGTACCATCCAGGCCCACAAGAGCAAACCTTCCTTTCTTTTGCCAATGAAACACCACCAAATACTTTTTGTGCATCCCCTTCTGTTTTTCTCTCCTACTGCCTTTTTCACTGCAGCATTTTAAACATGCTCTTTATTATAGGTGGAATCCCTATACTTTATGCACCAGCCTGCCATTTCAGAGGTGTAAAAGCCCAGTGAATGCATTACTGTAACCCTAAAGAGCAAAGGAATGAAAGGATAGAAGCATAAAGTACAGGGTTACATTTTCCTCACATCCAAGGTTGCACAGAAGTCATCTATGTATGAAACTGCCTTTCAAATCCCTCAAAACTCTGTGTTCAACACCAATCATCAAGAGACAGGCCTTCCCTTCAGTTCAAAATAGGTTTCAGATCCAGGTAAAGCTAACATGTTTTGGGCACAAGCACACACTTGTACTTACTCCTTTCAACTCTTTCAATTTCCCACATGGGCTACCCTTTTGCTAATCAAGGCAGTGTGGTGTGGCCTCTTAAGTTCACCAATGACAACATGTCAGGCATTACCCTGTACTCCCCTTTCAATCATTAACCTAGGAAACATTTATTGAGTGACTGCTTATGTGTCAGACACAAGGGTAACAAGGCAGATATGCTCTCTGGCACTGCAGTTTGAGGTTACAGTTCAGTAGCCACGAGACACAATTTTAAAAATTAAAGTATAATCTTATTATAAAGAAAATGCAGGGTGTATTAAGAGCATGCAGTAGGACACATAACTTAGTCGTAGTCTAAGGACATCAGCCTTCCTGAAGAAAGTGACAGGAAGGCTGACACTGAGGATGACAATGTGAAGAGTAGGAAGTAAGCAGGAAAGCCCCAGGCAAGAGAATGAGACATATTTGAAAAAACAAATGAAGCTCACTTGACTAAGGCTTGTGGGAGGGCAGGAGGAGGTGTGCAGAACACAGAGCTGGCAAAAGGTGGGGCTGGAGGTGGAGCTGTCCCATCACGAAGGCTCATGCTAACAAGCACCCATCCAAACACTTTCTATTCTGTCTTTTGAGGTCCATTTCACAGTGTCCCATAATCATAGGCCATGATGGTTCATTAGAAAATTATCAGAGCCGGGCTCGGTGGCTCATCCTGTAATCCCACACCTTTGGGAGGCTGAGGTGAGTGGATTGCCTGAGCCCGCGGGTTCGAGACCCGCCTGGGCAGCAAGACCTCATCTCTACAATAAATCAAAAAATGAGCCGGGTGTGGTAGCACATGCCTGTAATTCCAGCTACTTGGAAGGCTGAGGTGGAAGGATCGCCAGAGCCCAGCAGGTCAAGGCTGAGGTGGCCGGGAGCGGCCACTGCACTCCTGTCTGGGTGACAGAGTGAGACTCCAACTCAAAAAAAAAAGAAAAAGAAAATAATCAGATAATTCATGACATCCTACCTTAGCAGGTATGTTAATGGGGAGAATCACATGTGCATTTTCACATGGATTTAGAAAGGCAATGTTTTGACCAGAAAGAGTGACTGACAAGTGAAATTTTCAGGCCCTTGAAGACAAGCCCGTGAAGAAAACCCTTCAGGTCAAAATGAGTTTTCCACTATTTTCATTTACCTGTAGTCACTGTATAAGTCATCAAAGTATTCTGATTATCTAGTTAAAACAAATATTGCTAACAAAATACAACAATAGACCAGGCTCGGTGGTTCAGTCTGTAATCCCAGCACTTTGGGAGGCCAAGGTGAGTGGATTCCCTGAGCCTGCAGATTCAAGATCAGCCCGGGCAACTTGGTGAGACTTCATTTCTACATTAAATAGAAAATTAGTCAGGTGTTGTAGTGTGTGTCTGTAGTTACGGCTACTTGAAAGCTGAAGTGGAAGGATCACCTGAGCCCAGCAGGTAGAGGCTGCAGTGGCTGGGAGAGTGCCACTGCACTCCAGCCTGGGAGATGGAGTGAGACTCCAACTCAAAAACAAAAACAAAAACAAAACAATATAAAACATGTACTACATTCCATTCCATTACAATTATTATCCTCATTCTAAAGAAAACTAGCAAAGTAAACTGAGAATAAGAAATGAAAGGAAGAAATGTAGAAATAAAATAATTACTTGCAGATGTTATAACTGCTTTTGTGTTAAGCCCAAAAGTACTAAGTAAAAAAGTATAACTAGTAAGGTAGTCGTTTATAAAATAAAAATATAAGAAGAATAGTTCTAATACATCATGAAGGATCAGTTAGGAACATAATTTTAAGAAATTCTACAAACCAGGCTTGGTGGCTCAGCCTGTAATACCGCACTTTGGGAGGCTGAGGTGAGTGGATTGCCAGAGCCTGTGAGTTCGAGACCCGCCTGGGCAGCTTGGCCAGACCTCATCTCCACAATAAAATAAAAAAATTGGCCGGGTATGGTAGTGCGTGTCTGTGGTTCCAGTTACTTGGAAGGCTGAGGCGGAAGGATCGACGAAGCCCAGTGGGTCGAGACTGCAGTGGCCGGGAGCGGCCACTGCTCTCCAGTCTGGGCAACAGAGTGAGACTCCAACTCAAAAAAAAAAATCTACAAAGAATGAAATTTATAAAGTAGAAAGGAATAAACTTAAGAAAACTAAAATAAGAAAAGTGACAAAATTTTGCTGAGAGAAATAAATTAGAACTAAAAAAGCACTATGCTCCTAAAATGAATTTGCAAAGATATTTCTCTCTCTAAACACTCTAACATGTAATCTAATTCAAGGAGAAAATAAAAAAGAAAACCAGGCCGGGTGCTGTGGCAGGCTGAGATGCAAGGATTACCTAAGCTCATGGGTTTGAGGCCAGCCTGGGCAACTTGGCAAGACCTCATCTCTATGATAAATAAAAAAAATTGGCCAGGTGTGGTAGGGTGTACCTGTAGTTCTAGCTACTTGAAAGACTGAGGTGGAAGGATCACCTGAGCTCAGTAGATCAAGGTTGCAGTGGCCAGGGGCATGCCACTGCACACCAGCCTGGGTGACAGAGTGAGACTACAACTCAAAAGAAAAGAAAAGAAAAGAAAGGAAAAGAGAAGAAAAGAAAGAAAATCATGAAAAACTATTAGAAAATATAGTTGAATATATAATTTCCTCATAGAGAAGGTATTTCTAATCCTACAAAGTATCAGAAATCATAATTTAATTGATAGATTTTATCATATGGCAACATCACCAAGTCAAATTATAAATGTCCATCAGACAAAATACAACACTATCCTTCAAATGTAAAGGCCTTTTGGGTACCTCTAAGAGAATTACGAATACAATAAATCAAAAAGCTAACAAAAAACACTGTACTAAACATTGTAATGAGAAGGAGGAGGAGGAAGAAGGAGGAAGAAGGAGGAGGAAGAAGAAGAAGGAGGAAGAGGAAAAAGAGGAGGAGGAGGGGGAGGAGGAAGAAGAAAACCTGCTTCATCCACAGCCCCTGGAAGGAATAGGCCCTAGGAGCCTCAAACTCCTATGCTGATCTCAGCTGACTGGAGCAGGAGTGACAACCTGATGAAACCAATCCAACACTAGAAATTTGGAATGCAGATACCCTCAGCACTTAGATTATGGTGGGTGCCTGAACTGAAAGGTCATGAAAAGCAGGGGCTGAACTAAATAGCATAGCAAGTCAAAGCCAGGGGCAATGAAGAGTTATGGGAGAGCAAAGACGTCATGAGAAAAGTGAGAAGTCCAGCATGCAAAAGAAAGCAGGTGAGTGGAGAGGGAAGAGAGAAGTGAACCCTAGCTCTTGTGTGTGGGAGATCTGAATGTCCTGTGCATTCTGTTCTTGGTTATAAAACAGGTACCTGTAACATCCAGTCAATAAAACAATTTCAAGTAGGTTTTCAGTCCATTGTAACCAGAGCCCAGACCAAAACAGATATAAGCAAGCAATTCACAAAAAAGGATAAACAGATGAGCACTAGAGATGTGGCAAAAATGATCATCCATATCAAAGAAGCACAAGTTAAGGTATTCAGATAGCCTTTTCAGCTATTATACTGGCAAAGATTAAAAGACACTAAGACAATGCACAGTGAGGTATGGGAAGAAATATAGGCACGTACATGCAGGAGTCTGAAGTACAGGCTAATACAAATGATCTAGTTTTAATAGCTCTTAAAAATATACATATCTTAAGACCCAGATTTCACTTCTAAGCATTTGTTTTAAAAGAATAATCATAAATATACACAAAAAATTACTTAAGGGTATTCATTGAAGTGATATTTATAAGAACACAAAATAAACAAACCTAAAACCTATGTGTTTCTCAGATATTTATCACCTTCGTGACTTTTAAATATCCCTGTACCACATGTAGTGATTTACTTAATAATATGCTTTTAGTCAGCTCATGATTTTTAACTTGCTCTTCCAACTAGTATTTACTGAGTGTCTACTACATTCCAGAAACTGTTCTATGTGCTGGAGAGTCAGCAGTGACCAAAAAAGACAAAAGTCCCTGCCCTTGTGGTGCTTACATTTTAGAGGATAGGTGATAAAATATATGGTATGTTGGTGATACAGTTAAGAAGAAAAAAACAAAGCAGGCCAGGAAATGTGAGAACCTGGGAGTGATGAAGTTATAATTTTACAGAAGGTAGCCAGGTTAGTGTTCACCCTTGAAAAAGTGATGCAGAAGAGGGGGCCCAAGGACTCTCTAGAGCAGGTGTCCCCAGCCCCCAGTTTGTGGTCTGTTAGAAAAGGGGCAACACAGCAGGAGGTGAGCAGTGGGCACGGAGCTCCACCTTCTGTCAGATCAGCGGTGGCATTAGATTCTAATTGGTACACAAACCCTATTGTGAACGGTGCATGTTGTGCACTTCATATGAGAATCTAATGCCTGATGATCCCCCCAACTCCCATCCATGGTAAAACTGTCTCCCATGAAACCAGTATTGATGCCAAAAAGGATGGGGACCACTGCTGTAAAGAATGAGCACTCTCTGGGCAATGAGCACTCCAGCAATAAAGAAAAGCAATGACAAAGGACTGGAGGTGGAGCATGTCTAGTGTGCTCAACCATAGGCAAACCAATGCAACTGAAGCAAAATGAGCAAGAAGAGTGGGTGGAGATGAAGTCACAAAGGTATGTATCAGGCCCAGTTGGGGTCAGATCATGTAGAGAATTGTAGACCATGGTACGAACTCTGGGTTTCCCTCTGGGTAAGATGAAAAGCCAACAAAAGAAAAAGACTGGAGCCAAAGAAGAGACTGGAGCAGGAAAATAGTTAAAAAGATACTGTAAGAAACCATGGTCAATTGGATTTCAGTAGGATTAGGAATAGTGAAAGAGAAAGAGCTGAATTATGAAAGTATTTTGAAGGTAGAGCTGCCCATATGTTGGATATTGGAGACTTAGTGAAACCACCTAATGAGTGAGATGATTGAGAGGTGCTGGGGATTCCCAACACTTAAAGGTCTTCCAAAGTAACTGCAACCATGAAATCAAGTTTGTGTGCTAGTTATATATTTACTCTCATGTGTCTTAGACAGGATAACTATTAAAATCAAACATGTTCATTCATATGTTTCCTACAGCTATCTCAAATGCCTCCAATGGTGTCTGCAACATACTTTGAGAAGTACTCATTTTAAATAAGCTTGGTACACCTATACTGTAGAATACCAGACAGACATTAACTTATATAAATTTTATCTAAAAGTGTGCATGTACACACAAATACACACATGGGTTGGATATGCATAAATCAGAATGGAAACAATACTAATTTCTTAGGGGTGGACTAATAGATTTATTTTCTTCTTTGTGCTTTTCAACGAATATGTATAGTTGTTCATTGGTATCCAGGGGGGTTGGGTCCAGGACCCCCCTCAAATACCAAAATCCACAGAGGCTCCAACCCCTTACATAAGTGGTGTATATTTGCGTATACCCTATGCACATCCTCCTATATACTTTAAATCATCTCTAGATTACTTATACTACCTAATACAATATAAATGCTATGAAAATAGTTTGTTATACTGTATTGTTTAATGATGAGGAAAAAAGTCTGTACATGTTAAGCATAGGCACAATCATCTTTCCCTCCTCTTCCACCAGAACACATGCATATGTATTTTTTTATTTTTTATTTTACTGAAACAAGATCTTGCTATGCAATCCAGTCTGTTCTCAAACAATCCTCCTCCCTCAGCCTCCCAAAGTGCTGGGATTACAAGCATGAGCCACAGCGCCTAGCCTGCCCACCCGCTTCCTGGAATATTTTTTATCAGCAGTTGATTAATCAGCTGGATCCATAAAGAACCCACAGACACAGAGGGTCAATTGTACTTTGTTTATATAAATCAAATTCCAAATTATGCTTTGTTTTCTAATACACATGCAAACCTTGTTCAAATTAAGTTCTTTGTTTCTGGTTAGGTCTAATGGCAAGGCTTTTAACGAATCATCCAGAAGAAGAGAAAGAAGATAACTAGGATAGAAACTTATAAGGCAGGGATGTGGAGCTATGCTCAGAAACCAGAAACCAAATCCCAGATAGCAGTGACAAACATAGCATATATAGTCTTCAAAAGTGGATGGCAGCTGGGCTCGGTGGCTCAGCCTATAATCCCGTGCCTTTGGGACGTTGAGGTGAGCGGATTGCCTGAGCCCGTGTGTTTGAGACCCGACTGGGCAGCGAGACCTCATCTCTACAATAAATCAAAAAATGAGCCGGGCGTGGTAGCGCATGCCTGTAATTCCAGCTACTTGGAAGGCTGAGGTGGAAGGAGGAGGAAAAACAGCATAAACAGTAGGGCAAGGTTTTCCTTGTAAAAGATTCATTGTTAAAAGATAAAATTCCAGCTGTGTTCAGTGGCTCAGCCTGTAATCCCACTCCTTTGGGAGGCTGAGGTGAGTGGATTGCCTGAACCCGTGGGTTCGAGACCCGCCTGGGCAGCAAGACCTCATCTCTACAATAAATTGAAAAATCAGCCGAGCATGGTAGCACATGCCTGTAATTCCAGCTACTTGGAAGGCTGAGGTGGAAGGATCGCCGGAGCCCAGCGGGTCGAGGCTATGGTGGCTGGGAGCGGCCACTGCACTCCAGTCTGGGCGACAGAGTGAGACTCCAACTCAAAAAAAAAAAAAAAAGATAAAATTCCCTGGCTTTTCTTGGGACACCAAACACCTCCCATTTGCTCTTCCTCACACAATACCTCAGCCTTCTAAAGGTGGAATGTGTTTGCTACAACAAAGCCAAGGGGAGTGAAAACTGTGGCCAGCCACATAGGAGGCTTCCTTTGAGGAGGAACACTTCTACAAATGTAAGCAGGGGTAATGTTTACTCACCCAGAGAAAAACAATGCTTTCCTCAGAGGTCTTGTAGCTTCTGTAGTTCTAGGGCATACCACTCCCCACTGGCATCACCACTGCAAGTCAACTCAATGCTGAACTCAAGTACAATCAGGGTTCTCCAAGTACCTTGCTCATCATACAAAGCAAGGCTTGTGTTTGGCTGTAACTCTCCCAGGACACAAGTTAGCTCCACACTATGTCTTCTCTGCCTCCCACACAGCCAATGGCCATGGACTGATAGACGTGGTAGTTACTTAGCAATAGTTTGTGGTTATCTCACCCACATCATTCACAGAGACAGACAATGCAGTGCCATCCTTCCATAAAAACTTTCATCTCCTCCCACATACTCTTAAACTCCACATAATCATTTACATTATTACATGGAGGAACAAAATACTGGCTCATGCTCAGTGGGAAGTAGTTATTTCATGGGACTTTAAGCATCCTGTTGCTGATCCCTTTGTCCTCTAGGTCTTGAATAAAATTATTCTACAGTAAATCAAAGGAATGTGATCACCAAATGTATAATAAGCCAGAAAAGCTCAGTGAGAGCTACCACCCACCTGAGAATGTCCCACCACCTCATTCTAAGCAACTAAGTCTCAAGCCCCCAATCATGCTGAGTAAGAGGCATGGGGGGGGGTTGAAAGGGGTGTGCTTAACCAGTGTCTCAAAACACTTTGGGGATGAACACACTGGCCTCCCAGACAGAGATGATCTGTGTGTGTGTGTGTGTGTGTGTGTGTGTGTGTGTGTGTGTGTGTGTGTATTCTGCTAACCTTAAATGAACCTAGCTAGTGTACCTAGGCTGAAACAAACATTTCAGTGGGAGCAATAATGGACTCTACTTAATTTCTCTCCACTGTCATTCAAAGCATTCAGCCAAAAATGACAGTTAATGTGTATTAAGTCCTTTCAATGTTTCCAGGTACTGTTCTGAGGCTTTTACAGGCATTAACACATTTAATCTTCATAACAGTCCTACAAAGTAGACATTGTTAGTAGGTACACTTAACAAGGTAAATGAGACACAAGTGCTAGGCTTCCCAAGTTCACATTGTAGCAGCAGCATGACAGAGATATAATGTGTAACCAGACAGGGTAACTTAAGAGAACACACTCTGAGTTACTGCTGATGGTACTTCTCTGAGAGAAGTCTGTGGTGCCATTGTGGTATGGTATATTAACAAACAGTGGTGGGGGCATGATGATAACATTCTACAACAACAGGATATATAAGAAAGAGAGGTTAATTCTAGTTCCAAGTTCATCATTATCAGTATGACTTTGGGCAAATCAGTTCACTTCCTTGGCCTTCATACATTCATCTGCACAATGAGTGTTTGTGTGTGTTCATTTTGTGAAGGGAGACTAGATGAATGTCTCTTCTACTTCTAAAATTCTACTATGGTAAGTTCTACTACTACTACTTCTAAAATTCTATACATGGTAAGTTTATTAGAATATTATATGCTATTTAAAAGTACTAAAACAAGAACCTAAATAGAGGATAGAAAGCAAAAGAATGTACCATAATTTCTGTTGGGTAAAAAAAAAAAAAATCAAGTTTACAGCCCAAACTTCCCAGTGATCCCATGGCTAGCAGTGAGACAGCTCACGTCTAGGGTAGTTAGGTAGCAGCGACACTAATTAAATGGCTTAGAAGACGGTCCTGTTTGTTATGGCTTGCTAGTGCATGCCTATGTTCATGTCCTCTCATCCATAGAATGGAAGAGGAGGGAGAAATACACTATGCATTCTTAGTGATGATCCACTAAAAAGCAGCATCTTGAGAGTGGTGGGGTAACCCAGAAAGTAAAGCTCAGTATCTCCCCATTCAAGCTTTTCACAAAGCAGCTCTACTTTGAAACAGCTGTTAAAACTGGGAGTTCTTTATAATACTTTATTTTTAAAAGTGTCTGCTATTTAAACCCACACCACCCCCACAGAGAATTTTAAAACTCACTAGCATGGAAAAAGGAGAAACGGCTCTCTGGATCCCATGTGAAAATAGACAGAGGAAGTGCACACATCGTCTGAGCTGCATAAGAGAA
>NW_006971529.1:0-818 GCF_000164805.1 Carlito syrichta | reverse complement strand
TAATAAAAGGGGAAATCATCAGAAGGGATACAGAAGCTCCTTATCAAAAGTTACTGCTCTAGACAGACAAGTTCCAGCATGACCAATTCGAATCACCACACCTGGAAATCTGAGCAAGAGAATCCAACATTGCAACATTATCTGAATTTCTCCATTTTCTTCCCCTCTCCATCATATAATAAAGTAATTTAATATGTGTTAGGAAAATTCTTCTTCCATGGAAAGATACTTCAAAGAGCTCTTTATTCTGGGTTTGTACTATTTTCTTCTCTTCTAATAAAAGCATTGAGATATAATTTCGATCCTCACTTAACACTCCTGACCCCAAGGGTGCCAAAAAAGATACAAACTATAGAAGAGAAGTAGAAAAGAAATGAGTATGCCATACTGTCCTTCGTTGCCAATCTAACCTTTGTGATAGGGAAATATTATTAAAAGCATGGTGAAACAAAAATATATGAAAGTATAGATAGCGTTGATGATGATGGTGAAGACGATGGTGGTGGTGATGACAGCCGACATTTACTGTGCACTTACTAGTTCCAGGCACTGTGTTAAGCACTTCATAGGCATTATTTCAATTGATCCTGACAATAACTCTAGGAAGTAGGTTTCACTATAACCACTTTACAAAGTACAGGCCAGGAGTTTTTTGCTCAAGGCAATACTATCAGAAAATGACCAAGCTGAGCCATGAAGACAAGAATCCTAATTTAAAAACAAGGTTCTTAATGCTACACAAGATTCTTCCCATTGTTTAGAGTTCTGGCCCTATAAGACAAATGTCCAACAGCTAGCTTGATAGGATTTCAAATTTT
>NW_006971528.1:0-629 GCF_000164805.1 Carlito syrichta | reverse complement strand
CAAGAGAACTGCTTCAAAACTCCAAACCCAATGAAAGTCACACATGACGTCACAAACCTCCCACTTAACTCTTTAAATGTCAGGCTACAGGCTGACAGCAGCAAGAAAAGGCAACACTCTAAGTTTATTTGGAATGGTCGCTGTTTAAGGAGGGAAAAGAAGAAAGTAACCGTTAAAAAAAAAAAAGAAGAAGAAAAAAAAAAGGAAGTAACTTCAGCACTGTTTAAAAGCATTAAGGTTTTTTATTTTATTTTATTTTATTTTATTTTATTTTATTTTATTTTATTTTATTTTATTTGAGTTGAAGGGTCACTCTGTCGCCCAGACTGGAGTGCAGTGCCCGCTCCTGGCCACCGCAACCTCGACCTGCTGGGTTCCGGCAATCCTTCCGTCTCAGCCTTCCAAGTAGCCGGAATTACAGGCGTGCGCTGCATTAAGGTTTTTAAATAACAATTGTAAAGACGCTAATTTCCTGCAACACATACATCTTGACCTTAAAGGAATGATTGAAAAATTCAACAAAATAGATCAAATTCATTTATATTATATACAATTCATCTCTGTTAAGTTCACACTGAATCTTATGTAATCTGTGTTTTCCTATTTTCATTTCTAGTTTTGTTGCTGTT
>NW_006971527.1:0-797 GCF_000164805.1 Carlito syrichta | reverse complement strand
AATGCTGAAGCGGACCGCGGGCCCACCGTGAAGCCACTCACCAGGCTCGTTTCGGAGACCACGTCTATGCTGGTGACATTGATCCGCATCCCGACGTCCAAGGGGGCCCCTGCCGGGGAGGTGGGGCCCATGAGAGGCAGAATCGCTGAGTGACAGCGGACCGGGAAGGGGAGCAGTGGTCTTCCCAGCCCTCTCAACCTCCCTGGTGGGATCCTCCCCACCCCCATCTGCCTCCCCTTCTGCCTCCCCATCTGCCTCCCCTTCCGCAGCCTGGGAGGAGGGCGTGGCCCACACGAGATGCCGCGCAGGTGCCGAGGACATGTGAGCCCGGAAGGTCAGCTCAGTAGGATCCCGCGCCCGAGACTGGTGGTCCGGCATGTGTGTGTGTTGTGTGTGTGTGCCAGGACGCAGGGCAAGCTGGCTACAAGGACACGCTTTCCTCCCTCCCCCATCCCGACATCTATCTCTGACCAAAAAGGAGAGTTGGGAAAGGCAGACAGGTTGAGCCAAGATGGACCGTTACCTCCGAAGTCCAGTCGCAAGCAAATGTCATATCCTTTGAACAATCTGTCCACTGTCTCTTTCACGTAGTACTCGTCGCTGGACTTATTGGCGCTGGAGGGAAGACATAGGGACCATGCAGACCATGGCAATCATCACAGGGAAAGAGACAAGCCCCAGACTCTCTCGATGTTGTGCTGTCCACATTCCTGTCTCTGGTGAAAGAATTGCGTTTTCTGCGAGGATTCAAGTGAGAAACTTGGTGGCTGGACAGTGCTTCCCAGCAGGCCTTCACT
>NW_006971526.1:0-1087 GCF_000164805.1 Carlito syrichta | reverse complement strand
AAAATGATTATGGTCGTAGGTATACTAGGACACACAGGATTAGTAGGAACTGATCCTTGATTACAACTAACAGTAGGACCAGAAAGTTGCTGAGGATATGTAATGACAGATTTAGCGAAACCTTTGGGGCAAGTAGCTATGAAAATGTTGGGACCCAGAAGCCCACATTGCTGATTAAACCTTATCAAGTGACCCTGTAGATTCCGGAAAATGAGAACTCCTAGAACCGGATTTCCTTTTCATTCTCAGCAAGATGCCCTGATTTTCACTGTCGATGTGGATTCCAAACTCTGTATACAAAAAGACAGTTGCCCAGAAGTTTCCTAGGGACGTGGAAGCCATGATTCCTGGTTACCTTTAAAAATACGTACTAAACACTTGGAAACTGCAAAACCCTTGCCCCACTCCAAATAAAAAGTGAAAAGGAAGGGGAAGGAATACAGGGTTCACCTAGAGACCAGAGTTACATCCCCACATAGCAAGAAGATTCCTTTTGTCCTGAAATCTGGCCTTAGTTGTTCCGAGGAATCTAACGGACTTGGAATGCCCGATACACGTTTACAACTTTCATAAGGACCAGAATGTTGCTGGAGTCCTGAAATGACCGATTTGTAATATCCGCATGATAAATTGCTCCGAAACATTTGGGGAGCTAAAAGCCCTGTTTCTTTCTTTCTTTTTTTTTTTTTTTGAGTTGGAGTCTCACTCTGTCGCCCACACTAGAGTGCAGTGGCTGCTCCCGATCATCGCAGCCTCGACTTGCTGGGCTCCGGCGATCCTTCCGCCTCAGCCCTCCAAGTAGATGGAATTACAGGCATGCACAACCAACCCCGGATGATTTTTTCATTTATTGTAGAGATGAGGTCTTACTGCCCAGGCAGGTCTTGAACCTGCGGGCTCAAGCAATTCACTCACGTCAGCCTCCCAAATGCGAGGGATTACAGGCTGAGCCACCGAACCTGGCTAAAGCCCTGTTTCTTTTTTGTGCCACAGCAGACACCCTGGGAATTTTTTGGATTGAGGACTAGTACAACAATGATTCTTTATTCGTCCTTAGTTGGAGGCCGTGTAGTGTCCTGTATGTGAG
>NW_006971525.1:0-934 GCF_000164805.1 Carlito syrichta | reverse complement strand
AAACTTAATCAAAAATTCTTTAAATCCCCAACAGGATTATAAAAAATTTCCTTCCAAAAAGGCTGTAATAATGATAAGAATAATAAAAAAACTTTTCCTTTCACTGCTACATCTACACCTTCAAATTATAATGATAAATTATCTCCACAGGACACAACAGGTTTGGAAAATAAAGCCACATATTACCTCGATAACAATTACCTTAATAACACTAATCTACCCCTTCCACAAATCACTCTCCATAAGATGGATAAAAAAGCTAAACCTCACACCTGGCAGTGACCCTGCCTCTCCTTTTCTTTTTTAAATAAAGACTGCTGAAATAGAGTCAAAAAAGGAGATGTCTGTTTATCAACATGTTTTCTAGTGACTATTACTGACATTGATGGAGTGGGCCAAACACAATGGGAAACTTTACCTTACAAGTTGGTAAGAGAATTAAAAGAGGCCAGTTCACAATATGGTCCTTTGGCTCCCTATACTCTTACTATTTTAAATCAATTCACTTCTCACTGGAGGACTACTTCTGGTTGACAACAACTGGCTAAAAACTGCTTATCCAGAGGAGCCTATTTACTTTAGAAAGCAGAGTATAAATATCAGGTACAAATTCAGATGACAAAAAATCAAAATCGGCCACCAGATACATTTGTTATTGTTAAAAATATGCTGACAGATATTGGACAATATGCCACATACAACACTCAAATAATTTTTTCGAAACAAATATATACTCAAATAAGCCACTGTGCTTCTATGGTTTAAAAAAAATTGACTGCGAATTCCACTCAAACTCCTTCTTTGTCTGAGATAAAACAAAAGACAGATAAAAACTACGAAGATTTCATCTCCAGACTAACGACCACCATCAAACGGATAATTACTAACTATTGACAACAAAAACTTTAGTTAAACAATTGGCTGTTAAAAACGC
>NW_006971524.1:0-587 GCF_000164805.1 Carlito syrichta | reverse complement strand
CCTAAAACTGCCTTTACCTTTATCCAAAAAGAGGGGATTTGCAGAAGTGATGGTGATTCTACAGAAACTGGGTTCCTTTCACAAGCTGACAGAAGCCCAGGCAAGGAACTGAGGAAATAAGGAAACAAACTACACACCTATTTACCTGTTATGCAAATCCCTTTGCCATGCATACCTCTTTAAACATCATTCCATACTCACCCAAGGGACATTATTGCATACTTAGTAAGGACCAGAGACTAAGGCCAGGTACTAGATATAAACTAGGGAATAAAAGCAAGGCTCCTAATCCCAGGGTGCTTGTATGTGAAAGGGAGAAACAAAGTAACAAATAAGAATTACAAATAAGGATAACTTATGGACATAAAAAAGGTTCTGAGACAGAGCACAGGGGCTGGGGAAGAGGCTACTTGAGATAAGGGAATCAGGAAGGTCTCTCTCAAGAGGCAATATTAAAAACTGTGAGATCTGAGAGACAAGAAGGAAGTCATGTAAAGAAACAAAAAATGGGACTAGCCCTCAGGCAGAGAGAGAGAATGGCAAATGCAGAGGTTCTTGGGGGCAGGAAAGAACATGCTGTGATCCAG
>NW_006971523.1:3660-9137 GCF_000164805.1 Carlito syrichta | reverse complement strand
TCCAGAAGGCAGCACGACCCAGCTGGCAACTGCACGAAGGATCCGTCGCCAAAGAGACTGAAAGAGTCGCGTGTTGGCCGCCGGGGTCTCAGGGAGGTGGATGGTGTGCAGCGCCTCCATGATCAGAGGTGCCAGGCTCCAGCCACGTGTTCCCGGAGTGGGAAGAGACGGGCGAGAGAGGCCTCTGGGATTGGCATCAGTCGGTCGGGCTCCCGATAAGCGGCTCCAGTTTCTGCCTCTCCTCCTGTAAGCACCTGCCTGTCTTCGGATCTGGGGTTGAGAACTCTGCGGCTGGGGCCACCCCGTCTGGCATCGAGGGGTCAAAGCCGGGCGCCCAGGGCTCACAATCCCCGGGGTTCAGAGCTGGCAGCTTCTGGGTCCTGGTTCAAAGGCTAAGGAATTCCTGGGACCCTGCACACCGCAGGGAGAGCGCCGCAACATCGCCATCGCGTGGCTACTCCACCTCCTTCAAGAAGGAATAACTGGCCTTATGAAGATCCCTGGCGCCACTGGGGGCTTTTTATACACCTGGTGCAGAAACGGTAAGCAGGAATGGAGAAGGAGTCTGCTGGGTGGGGATGGGCGATTCCGGAGCTAATTGCATCAGAGGATCCTCCCCAGATGGAGCCCATGCAATCATCTCAGAGAAAATTGTCCAAAGACATATGATCCTGATGCCAGATGACATCCGCGTTGGAACCAAAGCTTTGGCGCCAAGGGGGACATGTGAGGGAAAGTACTTTGGAGAAAAGGATTTGCCTGAAGCTGAGGAAATCCTCAACCCTTCTTCGAGCTCTGCTGCAGAGACTGAAAGGAAAGTCCCCGGGAGGTGGAATGCTTGGAGAAAAGGGAGTCAGAGGGATGCCTTAGAGGGATGTGCCTTGTGGTGGAACAGAGTGCTCTGCTTAGGAGACTTTCACTGTCCTCCTGGAAATTTCTACAGCTCAGTGACTCAATGTCAAAATCTTCATTTTCAGCAGACTTCAGAGTTATAACAAGAAGCCACAGTCAAAACTCCAGTGGCTGAGCTCCAGAGCTCTCTGCCACTTTCTAGAGAAGTGACCATCAGTCACTAGTCAAATTTTTGAATGCTTAAAAAAAAAACCTGATATGCTATGAAAGTCAATGGGTGCTTAAGTTGAATCAGACTGCCTCACAGACACAATTCCATAATGCAAGTTCATTTCTAGACAGTTCCTGGCAGAAAGAAATGTGCTCCATGATGACTCGCATCATGATCATCAATCTCATGACAGTTCAAGCACAGCATTCATGAGAATGGAGGCAACAATTTGTGCAAGAAACATTGTAGAAGTGGACATCACTCTGTATCACATTAATTGGATACAATGGTAGGTAACTCATCTCTGTGAAATTTTGTGAAGACCTCATCATATCCCCAGAAAGGAAAGTCAGCACACAAAGGTCATTTTGAATACAGACTTCTCCAGAATACTTGTGGTTGCTCATTTGAAGATGAGAAAATCAGAGTGTGAGCACGATGCTTTCCTTTTACCAGCATTGGAAGTGTGTTTGGAATTGAAGAAAAACACATGCTGATAAAAACAAGAGAAAATTTAAAGAAAGATAGAACCAAAGTAAGACAATAACAGAATGAGTACATATTCAAGAAAGAAAACGAGAAATGGCATGTTTTGGAATGTTTATGAGGAAAATGTGGAAGCCTTATCTCTGAGAGAAGTTAGCAAAAGGGTGAAGACTGTAGCATGATATCTAGGTGGTTGGAAGGGTGGGGTAGGCATAAATAGGTTTGAACCCAGTGACAGTTGGAAAGCCCTGAGGGGGTAAGGCACAACTAGCCTGTGTTATAAGAGGCACCAGCAAGAAATTGCTCCATATTCAGAAATAGCCATGGATCCTGCTGGGGTTCCAGACCAAACACAAGAGCGCCTCTGCCACTGGCCTTTTAGGAAGGTTCCATTGCAATATGCCAGGAGGGCTATGGCTGTCTTCTGTCCACCACAAGAGGAAAGTCTTTTCCTAGCTCCATGCTACAATGACTAAAATACATGCAAGGGTGAGAGATCTGCCTTGCCTTTAGCCCTCAACAACAAGCATCTATGAGGTGTAAACCCCCAAAACTGGAATTATCTTTTGGAGGGTGGGCACCTTGTAATACAGGCTTTCCACACTAGGTGGGTGCTCTAGGAACATATCAAAATAAATGTAACAGCTAGTGTTATGAGAGGCTGTGTTCTGCTTCAGTTAATTTTTTTTTAGAGATTCTTTGAACATCTATGCCAATTTCATAATGTGTAATTTGTACAAACACCCTGCCCACATTGAACTGAGTGTTCAAAAGTGTTTGTTCAAATATGACATGTCCAAGGCTCCAGCTTTCCTATTCACCAGATCTCACCCTAAGTGGCTTTTGTGTCTGTCTCCCTGGAAAAGAAAAATACTGAAAGGACATGTTTTGCTGATGTGGGAGGGATGAAACAAAAAATGGTAGATGCAAAAAAAAAAAAAAGATAGCAAAATTGGCCAGTTCAAAAACTATTTTTGAGCAGTGGAAAAAGCATTCTTGTGGATGAATTGCATCAAAATGAGAGTACTTTGAAGGTGACTCAAGTTTAAGCATGTAAGAAAAAATGCACAATTTTTATACATATATTCCAGTTTGGGGAGGATTTCCTTTTGTAAATCCAAGGAATTCAAGCTGGGTGCAGTGGTTCAGGCCTATAATCCCAAAAATTTGAGAGGACAAGGTGTGAGGATCACTTGGGGCCAGGAGTTCAAGACCAGCCTTTTATCTTACTTTTAACTTTCTTGAGACTTGCTTTACAGCTGAATCCTGAACCACAGTGGAAGGTGGTCTGATTCACCCTCTATTGGCTGCTTATACTAACTTAATTCCTTCCCTTCCTTCTTAGTGATATTCTTTGTAACTTCCAAAGAAACCACAGTTGGCCCTTGAACAACACAGATTTGAACTGTATGGTTCCACTTATGAGCACATTGTCTTCAGTGAAAGTTATACCAAGTGTGCCTGTATATTCTGCCTCCCAATTCCCCCTTCTCCACCTCTTCCACCTTTGCTATCCCTAAGACAGCATGACCAACCCCATCTCTTACTCCACGTCCTTAGTGTACTCAGTGTGAAAACGATGAGAATGAAAATATATGATGATCCAATGCCACTAGATGAATAGTAAATATATTTCCTCCTTCTTACAAATTTCTTAGTAACAATTTATCTAGATTACTTTATTATAAGAATACAGTATATAATGCATATAACATATAAGCCTGAGTTGTCTCCATAGGTTGCATGTATTTTATTCAGTTTATAATCTCAGGGTCTATATTTGGGAGAAATGAAATTAAACATTAACTATTTATCCAATGGCCACCTAAAATCACTCATTTATTCTGTTTAAAAATTTGTTTACACATTCAAGAAATATACAAAATTAAACCTTCTGCAATAAAAGGATATCTTTCATTTTTTCCTTTAGCATCTTCACCATTTTTACATCTCCTTACACCCTTAATTCCCTGGATATCACATTCAGTAAAATGTTGAATATTACCCATAATAAGAAACAGCCCTTTTTGTCCCAATTCCCAGGGTGGAAAGTTTTCAGTATTTCATCATTAGGTAAAATATTAGTTGTAGGTCTTATAGATAGACTTTTAAATAAATAAGGAAATTCACTTTTTCTAATTTGCTAAGATCTTTTTTGTTTAAATTATGAAGAGAAGTTGAATTTATAAAAGGGTAAAGTAAAAATTATTTTTAAATGATAAATCAACATCAAGGTCCTAGAATAAATCCCACTTAAATTACAATGTATTTTTAAAAATATATATATATTATGTAAAGATATACTTTTTTAAACAGATATTGTTGGATTTAGTATGCTCATATGTTATTTATAAGTCTTGAACTTTGAGGGAGAGAAGAATGAGACAGACATTGATATTGAACTGGTGGGCATGTATACAAATTCCACAGGTAAAGTAAGAGCTGTGTGTATTCATGAAGGGTCGCATATGTGTAGTAAGCAAACATTCATGTTATGTAGCTCTCATGCTCACTTTGGAAGGGAGAGTTACCATTTAAATGTATTGCAATTAGTCCATATATAGCAAAAGGTGTTTCGGGGACATTACAGCACTCTATAAAGTGGCCAAAACCAGTCCACGGTCATTGGCCTCTTATCAGGAGACAGTTACAAGGAATCAGTCTCTTGTCCAATCAAAGCTTGTTCAATTATGAAAGCCGGGAAAGTGCGGGTGCTGGGACACAGCAAACGCTGGCCCTGAGTAACGGGCGGTGTAGTCAACAACGAAGTTTCTTTTTAATACAATTAAGGTATTGCCACTAGGAAACCGCCCTCTGAGAGACATCGGAGCTTGGAAGATTGGACGTTGCTTCCATCCAGAAAGTGCCAACTCAGTGACACAAGCGTTGCCACCAGCCAAGCCCCACCAGCGACAGCATTCAAAGGGCGCCTGCTTGGTGCAAATCGAGGTGCAGCAAGCGTGAAACGCGAGTCTGGGGAAAGCAGCGGTTCTAGGGTGAAGAAACTGACCACCCAGAGAATGTACGAATCCTGTGAACAAGAAAAGTTGGCTCAGCGCTCCTGGCGAAAGGGCTGGTGGGAAACCACCGGTTCCAGAAAGAGCTGAGTCGCCAGCGAGACCCTGGTTGGGAAGTCAGGGCCAAAAGAGCCAGGGAGGCAGAGGGGCTGTGTGCAGGCTGGACTCCTTGAAGGTGGCGGCGTCGGCCTCTCCTACAGGCGCTGTGACTTCTTCTGGGCAAGATTTTCTCTGCGAATTACCTTGAAATGTAATTAGTAGATTTTGAGATCTGTGGCTTGCAGCTTCTTAAGACAGCAGACTGTTTTTAAAATTGGCAGTACCAATACACCACCCTACAGACAATACATAAAAAACTCCTGTGTCCCACATGTTCTCGAACACGGGATATTGACAGGTATTTTAACATTTATTGATTGAAGAGGTAAAAATAACATCTAATTTTGACCTTTCTATGCATTAATCTGGTCATTAATTGCATCTCTTATTTTTAGTCGTTGTATCTATTTTCTTTTTTGTGTGAGGCCTTATCATATCATTAGCTCACTTTTCTTGGATTCCTAAAATATTTTAGAATAATTTTCTGAGTTTTTACTTATACTTTTATAGATTTTCTGACTCGGAATGTCATATCTTGGTTTGTAAATGTTCTTTCACTTTTTTGAAAGCATCAATAAAGGAAGAGAAGTTCCTAATATTACAGAATGAGGTTCATCGACCTTTTCTTTTATAGTTATGTTTTTGTGACTTATTTACAGAATCATTCTTATGCTTAGTCCATATTTTTTTAAAAAAACTATGTTTTCATCAATAATTTTAAAGTATTCTATATAAAATGCATGTTCTTAATGCAGCTGGTGGTAAGGAAATATGTGAGATTTGAACAGAGATATAATTTAATACTTCTATAT
>NW_006971523.1:0-3550 GCF_000164805.1 Carlito syrichta | reverse complement strand
TACAAAATCATGGGTCTGTTTATGTCTCTCCATTCTATATCTGTAAAAACTTTATGTTATTTGCACAAATATGTACGATTTTAATTGCTATATTTATTTAATTACTATGTACAATTTTAATTACAATAACTTTCACACAGAGCAAAATCTACCTTCCCATATTGTTCTCAGCTATGTACTCTTTTATGCTCCTTTAACCTTCCATGAGGTTTACAAACTCAACTTGCTTTTGTTTACTAAAATCCACTGTTGGGATTTGCAATGTATTGAGCATATATAACAATTGAGGAAGAGTTTAGATTTTTTAAGATAATTTTTTTTTTGACTTGGAGTCTCACTCTGTCGCCAAACTGGAGTGCAGTGACACACTCATTGCCAACCCAGTGTCGACCTGCTGGGCTCTGTTTATGCTTTCACCTCAACCTTCGAAGTACCTGAAAATACACTTGTGTGCTACCATGCCCAGATTTGATTTGATTTGATTTGGTTTGATTTGATATTTTAGAGACAAGATCTCGCCAAGTTGCCTGCAGGTTTATGCAGTTCAATCACTGCAGCCTCCCAAAGTGCTGGGATTACAGGTTGAGCCACTGAGCCCAGCCAAGATAATTTTTCAATCATTCTTGACTGATTTAGGTATTTTTGAGTCTCTTAATATAGTTTTATAGTTTTTCCACTGGATTTGTTTGCTTGTTTTTAAGAAACAGGATTTTCCTCTATCACTCAGGCTGGAGTGCAGTGGTGCAGCCAAAACTCTTTACAGTTTTGAACTCCTGGCCCCAAACAAACCTCCTGTTTGGGCCTCCTAGAGCATCATGAGATTTTCAGCATTTTTTTTTTGTTCCCTTCCCATATATCTTGCGTATTCATTTGTCTTGATCCAGCCAAATTCCAAATGCCAGGATATGTTTCTTTTATTTTGTTTTTGTTTTTGTTTTTACCTAGTGCTCTTTGCTGTAGCTAGAAAACACTAACTTACCACATACCATCAGCAGAATGCTGGACAATTAATAGGCCTCTAGGAAGAAACTTGAACAAAAATCAACAGAAGTTAGTGAAAAATATCTCAGTTATCTGCTTGTGAAAGTTGTCGGAATCAAAATGGAGATACCCATGTTATAAAGAAAACAAAGGAAAACAGAAGAAATAAAACCCTGACAAATAGGACTGGGGGAGGCTATAAAGACAGCATTCTCATGCTATATGCATAATAACAAAATGATCCCAAAAGGCTCTGCATAAAGGACAACCTGGCACAAAGTCCATCCCAAATTTATACCAAAAATAATAATAATAATAATAAGTTGAAATATGGGAAAAGGTCTTTAAAGATGTCTGCCCAGTAAGTGCCTTTCCAACCTCTGATTCACATCATTCTTGTTCTTAATTTTCGAGTCAAGGATAATTATTTCAAAACAATTATGTGATTTTACTTATTTTTCCTTTAAAAACTTTTGTGTTCCGTTACCTCCCTGTATATACACAGAGTTTATCAGTCACACATCTTTCCATAACAATACCCAATTCCTAAGTAAATATCATTTTTTTAAAAAACCTCTTTTGTTATTAAGCTGACATGTCACAGAGTTTCTTGTCTCCAAATCACATACTTTACATCATTTTCCAAAATGTCTCAACAAGATTAAGATTTGTAGAATGAGCTGGGCTCGGTGGCTCAGCCTGTAATCCCGCACCTTTGGGAGGCTGAGGTGAGTGGATTGCCTGAGCCCATGGGTTTGAGACCCACTTGGGCAACTTGGTGAGACCTCATCTCTACAATAAATAAAAAATTAGCCGGGTGTAGTAGCGTGTGCTGTAGTTCTAACTACTTGGAAGGGTGAGGCAGAAGGATCGCTGGAGCCCAGCAGGTTGAGTCTGCAGTGGCTGGGAGTGGCTACTGCACTCCAGTCTGGGTGACAGAGTGAGACTCCAACTCAAAAAAAAGAAAAGATTTGTAGAATGAAATGTATAGGTCCTTTGACCTTTTAATCATTGATAAGAAAACTGCTTTAGTTTTAGAAACCAGTGATTATACAGAACACTTTGAGCATGTCCAGATTGATAACAATTTTTCTATAGGCAATAATATTGATCCTTTTTTATCAGCACCCATGACAGCCTCCTGCGCATCACCTGGAAGCTTGTTTACTGGTATATTGTTATTAGCCAACGTACTCCTCCAGCCCACCACCTGAGGTCATGGAACACTGATGCCTGGGGATATCAAGATACTAGATTTATGTGACTGCTATAGAAACTGAGGAATACAACTCTGTACAGTTCTTTTGGCCCAGACCTCCTCCAGGTCTAAGCCCCTTGGCTTTAGAGGCTTGTTTTAGAGCTTTTAAATACTCTCAGTCTTTATCCTGCCATGCCACACTTGCCTTGGTGTGTCAATCTCCTTTCCCTCAGTGAAAAGTGAGTAATAAATTTTACTTCTTTCTACTTTGATCTTTGTTGAAATCTAGAGTTTTTCCCATGGCACAAGCTCACCATGCCTCAGGTTACCCTTTCAAGAATCTTTATCTCTTATCTTCCCTCACCCCCCTAATCTACTGGATATGACTTTCAGTAAAATTTGAAAAGCAGTTATGCTAGTTAACATTGCTTTCCTTTTCTAATATTGGGCAGAGAAGGTTTTCAACATTTCACCCTTAGGTGAGATGTTAATTGGGGATCTCTTACAGATAGACTTTATCAAATTAAAGGAGTTCATGTTTTCAAATTAGCTAAGTGTTTATAATGAAGAGGTGTAGCATTTCTACAAAGTTGTCCCAGATCTACTGAGATTATCATATGATTTTTCTTCCTGCCCTGTTAATATGGTAGATAATATTGATTGATTTTCAAGTGCTAAACCAGTGTTGAAGTCCTGACACTCCACAAGGTCATAAGGTATTTTTAAAATTTATAGCTGCATTCAGAATGCTTACATACTGCCCATAATTTTTGCCCCTGTGATCATGAGAAATACTGACTGATAAAAAAAATTGAGCAGGGCTGCTAGAGTGATGCATAAAATGGACTTGTAAATATGCATATTTGGTGATATTTAAAGAGGTCTTCCCATATAAGTGGCTGTAATGCAGAAAAATACTTTTCAAGCATTAGAAACATGTCTAATTTGGGACTTTTCAAAAGTCTTGAGTGGCTCGTTTATTTTTTATGTTTTTATAGAGTCAGGTCTCACTATGTTGCCTAAGCTGGTTTCAAACTCTTAAACAATTAACTCTTAAACCTGCCTTGGTTTCCTAAAATTCTGGGATTTCAGGCATGAGCCACTACACTTGGCCTGGGGTTTCACTTTTACAAGATTGAAAGAGTTGTGGAGATACAAAATGGTGAAAGTTGCAGATAGGGGCTATATATTTAGTCCAAGACAGGAATGCATCCATAAACCCCTTTTATCTAAATGTTGTAAAGGTGTCCATCTGAAATCCCCCTCATCTGACCCAAGATAACAAGATTTTTCTCTACATTTATTTGACAAACCAGGGATGCTGTGATTTGAATGTCCCATTCAAAACTCATGTTGAAATTTAATACCCAA
>NW_006971522.1:3804-8970 GCF_000164805.1 Carlito syrichta | reverse complement strand
CAGTCATGGTAACATCCTTTCCCAGAGGAGGGCTGATTATGGAGGCACTCATTATAGAGGAGTCCTAGTAACTGGGGCATCTATCACATAGGAGATCTAGTCACTGGGACACATCACAGAGGAATTCTATTTGCTGTGGCATCCAATTTGGAGAAGGACCAATCACTGGGTCCCCATTCATGAAGGAATCCAAGTTAATGAAGGAGTCTATTATGGGGGAGGTCCAATCTTTGTGACACACTTCACATAGGAGGGCCAACCACCAGGACACCCATTGTGAAGGAGGCCCAGACTGGATAACCTAACAGAGAAGAGAATGTGTCAATGGTGTACCCATTTTTGAGGAGACCAATTTACTAAGACACCCATCAGAGAAGAGGGCTAGTCAATGAGACAGCCACATAGAGAATGACCAATCATTGTGGCAACAATCACATAGGAGGTCCAGTCCCTGCAGCACCAAAATTGAAGGAGGCCCATTCACTGTAACACCCATATAAGGGGACAGCTAGTCCCTGATACACCAATCATATATGAAGGCCAGTCACTGTTGCAAAAATCACAGAGGAGGTGCAGTTACTGCAGCACACATTATGGAGGAGGCCTTCTCCCTGTGACACGTATTACAAAGGAGGGCCACTAAGGAGGGAACCCATTATGGAAATGGTCCAGTCACTGGGGCACCAATCATTGAGAAGGCACAGTCACTGGGGAACACAGCATGGAAGAGGGCTTTACAGTAGGGCACTCATTATTTAGGAGACAAAGTCACTGGCACAGAAATCAAAGAGGAAAGCTTGTTGGTGGAACACCCATTACAGAGGATGGTTGGACACTGGAACACCCATAGCGGAGGAGGGTTAGTGAATGGGGAAACAATCACAGAGGATGTCCAGTTACTGGGGAACCCATAATGTAGGATAACTCGTCACTGCAGCACTGATTACAAAGCAGTGACAGTCACTGGGGCAGTAACCACAAAAGAGGTTCAGTCAGTCTCACAGAGGAGAGTCACTCACTGAGTCATTCATCATAGATGAGGGCTAGTTCCTTTTGCATCCGTAGCAAAGGATATTTAGTCACTGAGTCAGTTATCACACACTAAGGCCAGTCATCGAAGCACCAATCATAGTGGAGGACCAGTCATTGGGGCATCAGTTAAAACAAAAGGCCAGTCACTGGGACTTTAATCATAAAGGATGGCCAATCACTGGGGCAAACATCACAGTGGAGGGTCAGTCTCTGGGGAGCCCTTTACAGAGCACGTCTAGTAACGTGAACACCAAGCACAGAGAAGAATAAGACACTGGGTCACTCATCACAGAAGAAGATCACTTACTGGGGCATCCATCATAGTGGAGGGCCAGTTACTGTGTCTCTCATCACAGAGGGTCACTGTTGCAACCATCAAGGAGCAGGACTAGTCATTGCAGTATCCACAGAGAACTGTCAGTCACAAAAGTATGCATCACAGAAGAGGCCTAATCACTGGGACACCCATCACAGAGGAGGGTTTGTCACTCTGTCACCTATCACAAAAGAGATCAGTCACTGAGGCACCAACCATGGAGGAAATCCAGTAACTAGAACACTCATCACAGAGAATGGGCAGTCATTGGATCACTAATCACAGAGGATGCCAGTCACTGAGACACCCCAAATGGAGGAGACCCATCACAGTGTGATACCCATCACAAAGGAGCGCTAGTCACTGGGATCCCACTATATATAAAGGCAAGACACAAGGGCAGAATTCAAAGAGGAGGGCCAGTGAATGGGGAACACATTATTGTGGAGACCCAGTAACTGGAACATCTATTACAAAGCAGAGTCTGTCACTGGAAAACCCATTATTGTTGAGGCCCATTACAGAGTTTGTCCCTGGGGTAGCCACTATGAGAGAGGTCCAGTAATTGAAGCATCCATCAAATAGAAGTTTAGTCACTTCTATAGCCATCACAGTGAATTGCCAGTTATTGGGTCAATCATCACAAATTAGACCAGTCACTGGGGCACCAATTACCGAAAAGACCCTGTTGAAGAGGCACAGTCACTGGGACACCAATCACTGAAAAGGCCATCACAGAGTAGGCCAGTCACTGGGGCATCAATCATTGAAAAAGAGTGCTAGTCAATGTGGCAACTAATGTTTGGTGTCTCAATTAATAGTCCTCCGTAATGTGTGTCCCAGTGACTGGTTCTCCTCTGTGATAAATATCCCAGCGACTGGGCCTCCTCTGTGAAAAATGTCCCAGTGACTGGTCCTCCTCTGTGAATTCTGCTCTCGTGCCTTGCCTTTATATATAAGGCATCCCAGTTACTAGCCCTCCTTTGTGATGGGTATCACACTGTGATGTGTCTCCTCCATTTTGGGTGTCTCAGTGACTGGCATCCTTTGTGATTAGTGATCCAATGACTGCTCATTCTCTGTGATGAGTGTCTCAGTCACTGGACCCATTCACTGGGGCAGCAATCAGAGAGGAAGGCAAGTAACTAGGGCACCCATCACAGAGGAGGATCAGTCACTGGGGCATTTTTCACAGAAGAGGCCCAATCACTGGAATATTTATCACAGAGGAGAACCAGTCACTGGGACACACATTACAGAGGAGGACTAGTAATTGAGACACCAATTATGGAGGAGGCCCAGTTACTGGACAGCAATCACAGAGGATGGCTAATCACTGGGACACCAATTATGGAGGAGATCTAATTACTGGAACACCCATCATAAAGGATGACTTGTCACTGGAGCACCCAATTTAGAGGAGAGTCAGACACAGAGGCACCAATCACAGAGAAGTCCTAGTCAAAATAGAACCTGTTTTGGAGGAGGCTCAGTCAATATGACACCCATCAAAAATAGGGGCTGTCATTGAGGTACCAATTTTTGAAGTGGTTGAATTAATAAGACACCCATTAAAGAAAAACGCTAGTCACTGGGGCACTCATCACAGAGTATGGCCATTCATTGGGGAACCAATCACAGAGGAAGCACAGTCACATATATATCCATCATGGAGTAGTACCTGTCACTCTGACACACATCACAGAGAATGGCTGGTGATTGGGGCACTCATCATATAAAACGGCAGGTCACTGGGTCACCAAACACAGATGAGGCCCAGTCACTGAGACACACCTTATGGAGGAGGCTCTGTCATTGAGACATCAATAACAAAGTAGGACAAGTTCGTGAATAACTCATTTAGGAAGAGTCCCAGTAAATGGCATACCCAAAACAGAGGTGGCATAGTCACTGAAGCACCAATTACGGAGGAAGCCAAGTCAGATTTGCAACCATCAGAGAAGAGAGCCACTCGATGGGGCACCCATAATGTAAGAGGGCAAGTCATTGGGGGCACCCATTATGGATGAGTCCTAGTAAATGGGACACCAATCACAAAAGAGGGGATTTTTCTCTGCTTACCCATGACAGAAAATTACCAGAGCTGATGTACCCATTACAGAAGAGGGCCAGTCACTAAGGCACCACTTATGGAGGAATTCCAGTACTGGGGCAAACATTACACAGGAGGTCTTGTCCCTGTGGAACACATCACAAAGAAGTACTAGTCACATAGGAATACATTATAGAGTAGAGTAGAGCCAGTCACAGAGTCACCTATCACAGGGGATGGACAGTCTCTGAGGCACTCATCAAAGGGAATGCTCAGTCACTGGGGCACCAATTATAAGGAGGGCCAAACACAGGGGCACTGATAACAGACAAGGGCCAGTTACTAGTGCACCCATCACAAGGAGTACTAGTCATTTTTGCACCAATTACAGAGAAGGCCAAGTCATGGGGCAGCCATCACAGAAGATGAGTGATCACTGAGCCACCTGTCACAGAAAAGGGTCAGTCCTTGTGGCTTTGGAGGAGGTGCAGTATTTGGGATGCCCATCACAGTTGTGGGTTTGTCTCTGGGGTACCCATTATGGAGAAGGCACAGTTATTGGGACTTAATGTCAGAGGAGAGTCAGTGATGGAGGCACCTATTATGGAGGGGATCCAGTAACTGGATCAAAAATCACTGACAACAACCAGTCACGGGAGCACCCATCATAGAGGAGGGCTTATCACTAGAATATTTATTATGTAAAAGGCCAGGCTATGGGTCACCAACCACAGAGGAAGATCACTCACTGAGGCACCTACCACAGAGGAGGGCTAAACACTTAGGAACCCATCAAGGAAGAAGACCAATCACTGGGACACCCATTTCAGAGACTTGCCATTCGCTGTGACTCTTATAGAGGAACGCTGACTGTGGCACCCAACACAGAAGAGTGCTACTCACTGGGGAACCCATTATAGAAGATTAGGTCAATGGGGCACCCATCACAAAGGATTGCCAGTCACTGAGGTACAATCACACATAATGGCCACTCACTGAGACACCTATCACCTAGCAGGGCCAGTTTCGGTGGCCCCAATAAAAGTATCAGTCACTGGTGCTCCAATCACAAAGAAAGGCTTGTAACTGGTGAACCCATCACAGAGGAGGCATAGTTCTTGTGGTACCCTTCACAAAGGAGGACTAGCCACTTGGGCACCAATCACAGAGTAGAGTAAGTCATTGACGCACCTATCAGAGGATAGTCAGTCCCTGAAGCACTCCTCACAGAGAAGGACCAGTCACAGGGGCACCCATTAGAACAGAACCAAATACTTGGGAACTGATAAAAGACAAGGGCGAGTCACTGGTGCACCCATCACAAATGGGACCTAGTCACTTGGGCACCAATCACAAAGCAGGTCTTGTTGTGGGGCATCCATTACAGAAGACGATTAGTTACTGAACCTCCTATTACAGAGGATGACCAGTACCTGGGCACCCACTTTGGAGGTGGGCCAGTGCTTGGGACTCTCATTACAGATGTGGGGTAGTCTCTGTGCTACTCATTATGGAGGAGACACAGTCACTGGCAATCTCATTTCAGAGGCAGGCTAGTCACTCAGGCATCTATTATAGATGGGACCCCATCACTGGTGCACCCCAAACAGAAGAAGGCTAATCACTGAGGCACCAATCACAGAAGAGAGTCGGTCACTGGGATCACCATCACAGAGATGGACCAGTCTCTGGAATACCTAGCTCAGAGGAAAACTGGTCACTGGGGCACCCATCACAGAAGAGGGCAGTCACCGGGGCACCCATG
>NW_006971522.1:0-3784 GCF_000164805.1 Carlito syrichta | reverse complement strand
GAGACTGACTAAATGGGTGCTCATGTGCAAGTGACCAGGGCTCTCCTGGTGAAGCAGCTTGGGCTGCAGCTGCTCTGCTTGGTCCCTAGCTCTTCCTGGGCCACAGAAGCTGAACATTTTTATTTAACGAACCAAAATTTTTCTGCAATAAAGGTACAGGGAGAGAATGCTGTTTCCAGACTCTGCCTCACCACTGTAATGGAAGAGACTGCTGGGCCCCAGGCTTTGCCTCAAAAACAGCAGGGCTTAGCCAGACATTGGCAGCAAAGGCTGGGGAGGTAGCCCTGAGGCAGAGTTCCACCCAAAAGATGAAAGAGACACCCTGCTACTATCTCGAAAATGGGACAGGAATGAGTTCTGATTTGCTTACCATTGAGCAACAGACCTGATCTCTGTGACTGGTGGATCAACTACTCAGTGGTTGATCATGACCCAGAAGGAATATCCTGAAAGCACAAACCTTAGAGAGACCTGATGAGTGCTGAGTCTCAGGGGCCCCACCCCTACCCTGATTCAGTCTTGGGGCAAAGATTGTGATCAGAAAGGGATAAGGAAGATCTCCAAATAGATCCGTGGTTAGTCTGTACCTGACCCAAACCATCCTCCTCTCCAGCAATCCGCTGTACGTCAGAGCCACAAGGATGGGGCATGACTAAGAGGGACAAACCCAGGTGGAGCCTGGACATCAACTGCAATAGGATAACTCAATTCCAGGTTAGGTATGACTGGGACATTCCCCTTAAGTACAAACCTGGGGAAGAGACAATTCCACACTTCCTTGCTGTAGGGAATCCAGGGACCATGTGAGAGGGGGAGGGTAGGACTGGAGACCCACCGACTCCAACTGTCCCTTCTCCTTTCCTGCACCAGACACTGGAGAGAGAGTGAAAGAGCTGTAAGCTCTGCAGGAGATAGTAGAGAAGCAGACAAGAGGAACACTTATAGAACCTACCACAGGAAGGCAAGGTTTTTTCTTTTAAAATTTTTTGAATTTTTAAATATTTTTGCCTATTTTTTGTTAGTTTTTCTTTTTAAATTTTTTTCCTTTATGCATGAAGGTGTATGTGAGTATTTGATCTGAAACTTCTTAGTTTTTTTTGTTTTTGTTTTTGTTTTCTATTCAAGTGCGTAAGTGAATGATTGAGTGTTCATCATTTAGTTTGCTTGGCTTCCTGATGGTTTATTTTTGTTCTTTTGTTATTCTCTTTTGAAATTTAGTTTAATATATGTGTTAATATATGTGTGAGTGCTCAAACTGAATTCCTATTTCTTTTCTCTTTCTTTAACTTTTTTAGGTTTTTCTATTTTTCTTCCCCATTCATTTTTTGCTTAGCATGTCTTTGTGTGTGTTTGTGTGTGTGTGTGTGTGTGTGTGTGTGCTTTGTTTTCCTTTTTTTACTTTATTATCCAGTTTATTTGGGTGTGTGTGTGCCTCTGTGTGTGTTCAATTGTTTCCTGCTTTAGTTTATGCTTTAATTGCTCTATATTTTCTCTTCATTTGTTCATTTTATTTTATTATATTTCTCTCTGTTATCCTCACAGTTGCTACTGTATCTTGAATTCAGGGTGTACCCACATGTAATCATTGACTGTCATATAGTGTGCTCATGAGGAGTGGGTCCTAGGGAACACAAAACACAATCAGTGAACACTGTGATTTGCAAATAGTTTCCCAATCCTTCTCCCTATCATCTACCTTATTTGAATTTCAAAACTACAAGAGACAGCAAGGATTCCCATCCACATTCTTGTCTCAAAATAGAACAAATCTAAGACTGAATCAAGGAGAAAATACAGGGCTGAGCAAACATCAAAAGCAAAAACCTTCTCCACTTCCACTGAATAATGGAACTAAAGAGAAAAGCAAGATATGTCACAAATGAGGATAAACCAATGGAAGACCACAGGTAATTACAAGTGTAACTAAGAAAAAATTCCTGAAAAATCAGACCCATAAGGAGTTCAAACAATGAAGTCACCAAAGACTGGCTCCATAATGCAACAGGGATTAAAGAATGAATGAGAAGAGTGAATAAGTCTCAAGAAAGACAGGATACAACACTGAAAGAACCTGTAACAAAATTTCACCACAAATATTTTATCCAGGGAATAAATGACAAGATGATAAACATGGAAATCAGAATTAACCTAGCAGAATAATGAATTTCAGAAGTTGAAGACCAGAACATGGAATTAAACCAGCAGTAAAAATTATAGAAGGGAATCTCAGAAAGAAATAATAAGTCCTGAGGAGTTCCGGTAAGATGCTGATGACATAGGTGGCATTGTGTGATTCTATGTACGTGAGTTCCCAAAACGACTCTTACTTTCCTTTCCCCAGCCCCTGCCCACCGCCAGCCACACGAGTCCGAGGCCCAGAGGCCCTCAGTCCCATGCAAGACTCAATATTGCGGCCCCTGGCTGCTGCTACTCGGCTATATGCGGCCCTGGCCACGTGGAAATCCCAGCTCCTCCCTGGCTACATTGTCTCACTTGACGCCAAGCTGTCACTTGTGGAGGTCCTTGGATACCACCTTGTGGAGATCTGGGTTCCCTTGCTGGCTGCATTGATCCACCCGGCACTCAGCTGCTGCCAGCTCTCACCCTGACTGGGCTCCCAGGCCAGCTGCCTGTTTCTCACTCCTCAGAGTTTCAGCTCCCTGCCCTGGGTTCTGGGCCTCCACCCAGCCCTATTTCAAGCCACCGTCACCCAGGGAAGCTCTAGGCATCTGCCTCTCAGAGATACCAGCTCCATTTCTGACTGAAGTACCCTGTGAGCGACCAAAACCGCTCTCACCACACACCACCTGTCCTTTGGAGCTCCGGCCCCACTCTGGCTGAGGCACCCAGTGTGAAACCCCATGGTAGTGTAAGGGAACCGTATATCTTAAGGAGGTGCCGATCAGCTTCTCTCAGCTCCAGAAGAGGGAACTCCCAGCTCCCTTCTCCACCCAAAGTGGCTGGTGACACACCAGATCCAGTGCCCAACTGCACAGCTGATCCCTGTTGCCTCACATGCCACCACACCCCATCATAGTAGATCACCCAGGGACCCAGACGAGCAGACAGAAAGGGACCATGAAAGAGGAGCTGCCCATCTCAGCCATTTTCCAGGCAGATATTTGCATTGGCCCTGCCCACCTACCAGCAGCCTCCACCTCGGCATCTAAGGTAATGTCGCTAAACAGGAGATAAATCAGCTCCCCTTCGCTGAAATAGATGCAGGTAGCTCAGCATCTCAGACCTCTCAGGCAGCAGGCTAAAAGAGCAAATCCAAGCTACGAATAAATCTATCTGCCTGCAATGAAAGCAAAGGGGAGAGGTAAGAGATGAGAGCTGAAGAGACTTTAGACACTCAGGAAAGAATCCAGAGCTAGTCTGATTTCTTATTTTGACTTTTGATTTATCATTTTGACTGTTTGTTTTGCTCACTTTTGTTTGTTTTTTGATTTATATTACCTGTTTGTGTTGGGGGGAAATGCATCAAAAGGGATGATTTTATTGAACTGTCTTTGTGTGGTTATCAGTATGCTTTAGGAAATTTTGTTTGTGTGTCTGATTTTCTGGCCTTGTGTCTATTTTTCGTCTGTTAGTTTATATGTATGTCTATTTTCCTTCTCACTTGTCTCTCTTTCTAACTTCCTCTTGACCACCCCTCTTCCATTGTTTTCCTCTTTCATACCGTCTTTTATTCCAGGGACCAAACCTATACCCCACTGCATGGAGAGAGTGTAAGGCAGTGGGAAATATGTTCCAGTGAGCCCATCCACCTGTTGATGGATAC
>NW_006971521.1:2195-3108 GCF_000164805.1 Carlito syrichta | reverse complement strand
AGTCAGCTAGCTATCTCGTTAGTTAACTAGTTAAGGCAGTTAGCTAACCAGCTAGCTAGCTAAATCAGCTATCAGTCAGCTAGCTCACTAGTTAGCTAAATATTTAAGTCAGATATTTAAGTCTGCTACCTAACTAGCTAGGTAATTAGTTAAGTCAGCTAGTTATTCAGCTAGTTAAATAGCAAACTATTTAATTCAGGTATTTAAGTCAACTAGCTAACTAGTTAAGTCAGTCAGTTAGGTCAGCTACCTAAGTAGTTAAGTCAGCTAGCTAAGTCAGTTAAAGTCAGCTTTCAAATTAAGTCAGTTGGCTAGCTAGTTAAATCAGGGAGTAAAGTCAGCTTGCTAGTTAGTTGAGTCTGTTAGTTCAGTGGGCTCACTCTCCAGTCAACTAGTTAAGCCAACTAACCTGTCTGCTCACCTGCCACCAACTAGTTAAGTCAGCTAACAGGTCGGCCTACTAGCCATTCAACTAGTTAACTTAGTTAACCAATCAGCCGACTAGTGGGCCAACTTGTCAGCCAACAATTTGTTAGCAAACTAGTCGGCCGACTAGTTAGGTCAGCTATCTAGTCAGCCAACTAATTGGACGACTAGTTAAGCAAACAAATTAGATAGTCAACTAGTTAACCGAGTTAACTAGTAGGCCAACTCGTCAGTCAACTAGTTAACCAAGCTAAATAGTCGGCCGACTATTCAGCCAACTTTTTTGCCAGCTAAGTTGGCCTATTAGTCAGCCAACGTATTAAACCAGCTAACTAGTAGGCCAACTCGTCAGCCAACAAGTTAAGTAACCTAGCTAACTGGTTAACCAACTAGATAAGTCAGCTAGTTATATCATTTACCAACTAGTTAAAACTTTTAGCGAACTCATTAACCAACTTATGTCAGCTTGCTATCTCATTACCAACTA
>NW_006971521.1:0-786 GCF_000164805.1 Carlito syrichta | reverse complement strand
GGCTATCCATCTGGCTAGCTAGTTATTTCAGTTAGTTAAATCTGCTGGCTAGGTTGGAAGTTAGCTATATAAGTCAGCTAGTTTTGTCAGCTAGCTAGCTATCTAGTTATATCAGCTAGTAAAGTCAGCTGGGTAGCTAGCTAGATATCTAGCTAGGTAGCTAGCTAGATGAGACAGTTAGTTAAGCCAGTTGGCTTCCTATGTAGCTAGCTGGTTAATTCAGCTAGTTAAGTCAGTTTGCTACCTTAAGTCAGAGAGATAATTCAGCTGGCTGGCCAGCTGCCTAGCTGTGTAGCTAGCTAATTAAGTCAATTGACTAGCCAATTAGCTAGCTAGTTAAGTAACCTTGTTAAGTCAGCTCACTAGCCAGCTGGTTAGCTAGGTAGCTAGGTAGTGAAGGCAGCTGACAATAAAGCAGGCTATGTAGGAAGCTAGCTAGTTAAGTCAGCTGGCTATCCAGTAGACTAGCTTGGTAGCTAGGCAGTTAAGTCAGTATGCTAGCCAGCTAGCTAGTTAGTTAAGTCACCTAGTTAGGTCAGCTAGCTAGACAGCTGGCTAGCTAGTTAGATAGACAGTTAAGTCAGCTGTCTAGCTGGCTGGCTAGCTAGTTAAGTCACCTAGATAAATCAGCTGCCTAAACAACTGGGTAGCTAGGTAGCTTGCTACTGAACTCAACTGGTTAGAGAGCTGGCTAGCTAGTTAAATTACTTAGTTAAATCAACTGGCTAGCCAGCTGGCTAGCTATATAGCAAGCTAGTTACTGCACCTGACTAGCAAGCAGGCCAG
>NW_006971520.1:0-720 GCF_000164805.1 Carlito syrichta | reverse complement strand
TTATGATACTACTTGCCTTATTACTGTCTTATGATACTACTTGGCTTATTAGTTTCGTCTGATACTACTTGCCTTATTATGTCTTATTTTACTACTTGCCTTATTAGTGTCTTATGATACGACTTGCCTTATTACTGTCTTATGATACTACTTGCCTTATTAGTGTCGTCTGACACTACTTGCCTTATTATGTCTTATGATATCACTTGCCTTATAAGTGTCTTACGATACTACTTGCCTTAATAGTGTCTTATAGTACTACTCATCTATCCTAATTGCCTTATTAGTGTCATCTGATACTTCTTGCCTTATAAGTGTCATCTGATACTTCTTGCCTTATTAATGTCTTATGATACCACTTGACTTAATAGTGTCTTATAGTACTACTTGACTTATGGGTGCCTTATGATACTACTTGCCTTATTACTTGTCGTCTGAAACTACTTGCCTTATTAGAGTCTTATGTTACTACATGCCTTATTAGGTTCTTATGATACTACATGCCTTATTAGTGTCGTCTATTATTACTTGCGTTATTAGTGTCATCTAATACTACTTGCCATGTTAGTGTTGTCTGATAATACGTTCCTTAGTACTGACGTCTCTTACTTCATGCCTTATTAATGTCGTCTGATACAACTTGCCTTAATAGTGTCATTTCATACTATTTGCCGTATTAGTGTCGTGAGTTTCTGTTTGCCTTATTATTTTCGTCTGATA
>NW_006971519.1:0-849 GCF_000164805.1 Carlito syrichta | reverse complement strand
ATAAATAGCTGGCCTGCTTGCTAGTCAGCTGAATTAACTTGCTTGCTATAAAGTTAGCCTCTTGGCTATCCAGCTGACTAAACTAGGTGACTTAAATAGTCAGCTGTCAAGCGAGCTGAGTTAATTAGCAACCTATTTTGCTAGCCAACTGGATAGCCAACTGACTTAACTAGGTGACTTAACTAGCTAGCCAGTGGTATAGACTGCTGACATAATTATCTAGCTACCCAGCTAGCCTGCTGTCTAGCCAGTTGACTTAACTAGGTGACTTAGCTAGCTAGCAAGCTAACTTAACTTGCTGACTTAACCACCTAGATACCTATCTCACAAGCTGGTTTAGCTAGCTGACTTAACGAGATACCTAGCTGACATAATAAGCTGACATATATAGTTAGATTCCTAGGTAACCAGCTGACTTAACGATCAGAAATAACTAGCTAACCATATGGCTAGTCATCTGATTTTTTAACTAGATTTTTAACTAGCCAACCAGCTGGATAGCCAACAGACTTAACAAGGTGTCTTAACTATCTAGGTAGCAGCTTGCCAGCTGACTTAACTAACTGACTTAACCAGCTAGTCAGCTGGCTGGCCATGTGACTTAACTAGATGGCTACCTATCTAGACAGCTGGCTAGCCAACTGACTTACCCAGCTGACAAAACAGCTCACTTAATTACCTAGATACCTACATAGCCTGCAGGCTAGCCAGCTGACAACTATCTGACGTGAATAGCTAGCCTGCTGGCTAGCAAGCTGGCATATCTAGCTAGCTACCTGCTTAGCCAGCTGGCTAGCCAGTTGACTAAATTATCTGACTTAACCAACTAGACGGTTGTCTAGCCAGCTG
>NW_006971518.1:0-6494 GCF_000164805.1 Carlito syrichta | reverse complement strand
ATGGACAAAAACTAGAAAACCTCTTTGTATTTATTTGGGCATTTTCAACACATCATAAATAGTCACTTAACCATGTTTTTGAACACATTTTATTCTAGGCGGATGAGTCAGAAATATAACTCTTGATGCTACTTGATGCATTCTAATGTTGATCAGTCAAATAATCAGGGAGAGGAAAAAGGCAAGATTTTTGAATTTGTCAAGTAGCAAGGATAATCCATTATATGTTACTTAAATTTCCAAACTGGTTTTGGTTTAACTAATTAGAAATACAGATAGAAGAGTTTTTCCAAATGAGAGATTTCATCTTATTTTAACCCCATGATTGCTGACTGCTGGTGAGTACTGAAAGAGTTTGTTAGTTTGGCCACTGAGTTACTCTATTTTGCTTATTTGCTCTCCTTGGTTGAACTTGTCCTGTTTTCTTTGGGTTCTAGCTAACTCCATGATTTAGGTTTGAGCATTGCTATATAACTCTTACTAAAATAGTGCTTGCAAACATCATCCATGGTTCTTTAAGAACATTGTTACCTACAGGACAAAGTTCAAATGCCATAGCTTTGCATTCAAGGTTTTATCCAGTGTGTCCCTTCACTTGTGCCTGAAACTTCAGGCAAATTAGTCCATCATTCTACAGACAGTCTGCAATAATTTTCTCCCCGCAACCCTTTGTCCTTTGTACATACTGTTTATTCTGCTTGAAATAATTTGCAGTTCATTTAACTTCTACCCATCCTTCAAGTTTCACTTCCTTTATGAGATCCATAAAGGATATCTCCTAAGTTTAGTTTTGTGTATTATCTAAAAGATTTATTTGAAAAAAGGCAAAGTAGATATTAATCTTGGCATAAGGGTCTTTTACAATTTTTTTTCCTTCCCTTGAAATGTGTCAAAGACCAGCATTCAAGTCTTTTGAAATAAGAGTTATCAAGGGTTATGTGTAATATTGTGTTGGTCAGCAGGATCACCTGAAAAATGTTCTGACTTGTCAGTAGTCTAGCCAACAGTAGCTATATTTCCTTAGGAGGAAAAAAATTCAATAATAGAATAATAGAAGTGCCTTGCAGCACTTCTACTATAACTGCTTTAGGGTGTACAATTTTACCTTAGTGAGAAACTGGCTTATTCTCTGTCAGACAGAAGTCAAGGAGGCAGGGGTATTTTTCAAAACTGTAGTCTTGGGCTGCTGTGGTTGCATTATAAACATTTCAAATATGAATAATACTGCTCTGGCCTTCTCATGAGATACATAATTCTAAAACCTGAAGTGTTTCATTTTTTAGATTTTGCTTTAGTGTTCTCTTCAATTCTTTCATTCAGTTTCAAGACTGATGTCTTAAGAACATGCAAAATAATAGCACCTGTGGGATGCCATGCTCTCAGTCTGGTCATTGCTAGCAAGTTCACCTTCCATCTTAAATTCTATTAAGCTTGCCATTTTGCAAGACACCTCTCATTACTGCTCTAGTTGTAAGTATGAAAGCAGTGGTTGCTTTTGTAATATGGAGGTTTCAGAATGGTTCTCTCATTTAACTTTGATTGCAGACCACAGATGGAGAACATGTTTAAAGCTTTGTTTCCTTTAATTTCAGTTTGCACACTTGATAGCTCTGATCTGAGTTTGCTTCTCCTTTGTAGGTTTTGCTTAAAGTGACAAGAAAGACAGCACAAGAATCATTATGACTATACCAACAATTTTCCCTAACACTGGAGTCTCTGTTAACATATAAACATTCTTCCAAAATACAGAACCAAGAATTGGACCAAGTATCTCCCATTATAAGAGTCACCAGCTTTCCAACTTGTTTGCCTCTGCTAGACCATTACATATTTTGGTTTAAATTCCTGGTACTACTCCAATTGCAGGTACCAGCTTCTGTTTCAGTGAAGAGTTTCTTTGACTATTTATTTAAAAAATTCAAGTCAAAACTTGTTATGATTTAAATGTATCCCCAAATAGCATGTGCAGGAAACTTAATTTCAATGCCACAGTGTTTGGAGGTTAAGCCCAATGAGAAGTGTTTAGGCCATGAGGGCAGAATGAATGAATTAATGCCATTATTGTGAGAATATACTGGTTATAAAAGGGAGAGTTTGGTTCCATTTTACTCTCATCATCTCTTACCTTTCTGCCTTCTGCCATGGGATGACACATCCCTTTGCTGGATACCCGTCCCTTGATCTTGACCTCTCTAATCACCAGAAACATGAGTCAACACAGCTCTGATATACCAAACATTCTGTTATGTCAGCACAAAATGGCCTAAGACATAGCTCAAGTAATACAGAAGTTTATTCCTCTTTCATGTAAAGAAAGTCTGGAGGACCAAAACTCAGTCTCCTATTTATCTGCTATGTCATCCTTTTACTTGTTTTCCACCTTTCAGGTAGCCTCATGGTCCAACATGGGAACTGGAGTTCTAGACATTTTGTTTAAATTTTAAACAGAAACCATGTATAGGACAGAAGGACACAATGATCCCCTTCCCATTGAGTCTGCCTTTTAAGAGTGGGTAGGGGATATAGTCTTCCACAAGCATACTGAAGCCAGTAATTAAGCCAGGATTCTGTTAGTAGGTAGAATAATTGGATAGAAAAGTATCAAACTATAATAACCATTGCTATAGCATTTAAGCATCTCTTATGTTAAGTATTAAAAATATTAGTAAGCCACTAAAGATAAAATGTACAACTACAAAACAAAAATGCACCAAACTATTTATGGCAATATGACTTGTATTAGTAAAATATTGAAATGATCTAAATAATCACTTAGAAGATGAATTAAATGACAACCAAATGGAGTAATTATCACCACAAAAATATTGAGAAAGATATTTGTGAAACTCTATTGAATGATTTCCAGGGTATAGTTTTAAATTAAGAAAGCAAGTTGTAAGAGGGGACATGCAGAATACTTTCTTTGGTGTAACACAGAAGGGGAAATAATGATTACACCCCCTCCATACACACTTTTTTTTTTTTAGCTTTTTAAGAAAGCCCCAGAAACCCACAGGAACAATAAACTAGAAACTAATGAAAAGGGTTACATAACAAGGTAGCTGAGAATTGACGGAAGGAATAAGACTGGGAACTAGACTTCTCTGAACATACCATTATAAAGATTATACATATTTATGTTTCATACATTCAAAAATAAACAAATAAAACAGATGAAATAAAAAGCAAACATGTTAAAGTGAATACAAACAACCCTTGATGTATATAAAGTTGGTGTCACAACTACACAGAAAAAGAAATTAATTCAGGTAATTTTTTACCATAATACTTTGATTATATACATTTAGAGGAATATATTCCAAAACCAAAAATAACTACGAAGCACTTTTGAGCTCTTCTTAGTTGGTTTGTTGTTGTTAGGGGTATTGAGATTGTAACTCCAACTATTTTGCTTGTATAATAGGACAGAACAAATCAGTGAATAAGTATATACATTTTGGGTGGAAACAAGAATTTTCACTGTTTGTAAAGGGAACTATAAATATGGAATAGAAGAAATTAAGATAGAACCCTGAGATGTTCAATTTGAATTGCAGGTATCAGTATGAACTAACTGTGCATGTATATTCCTTGCTCTAAAATGTCACAGAAGCAATTATGCTCCAATTACTAGCAAAAAACAAACCTCATTAATTTTCTTAGATGAAATAATAATATTGTGTTTAGATTTACAAAATTCTTATCTTTAGGAAATGTTTGATGAATTGAAAATAAAGTCATGATGCTTACAACATATTTTTAAGTGGGTAAGTAAAATGTCTCAAGTAAAACTTTCTAATATCTACCTATCTATCGAATCTATCATTTATCTATCATCTATCTATCTTATCTATTACTTATCTATCATCTATCTATCTATCTATCTATCTATCTATCTATCTATCTATCTATCTATCTATCTATCTACCTATCTATCTACCTATCTACCTATCATCTATCTGTCATCTGTGAGTGAGAAGAAGCAAATGCAGTAAATCATTAAAAATGAGTCAAAAAATTCAGGTGATTTTTAGTTTATTCTTTCAGCCTTTTAGTTACTTTTTAGAATACCTGTAATCTTAGGTTCATAAAATATAAGCAGGTTGACAAAAAAGTAGGAAACAATGAAAAATTCTTAAATCATTCAGTTTTCTATGAAATGACTATGTCTAACTCTCATGCTTTTTTACCCTAAGATCTCACCACACTCTAATGTTTTCTATATTCTGTGGTTAGGTTGTCTGCTTCCCCCAGCTAGAATGAGGTCCATGAAGTAAAAATCTTGGTTATGATCACTATTATCCTCCATCTCCTTAAATGGTGCCTGGCACTGCTAGATGCTCAAGAGAAATGTTTGTTGAGTAAAGAAAAAAGAAAGAAAAGGAAGCATAGACAAGAAAATAAGCTGGAATTAACACAAGGTTGTCTGTATCCCTGATTTTTTTTCTTTAATCCTTAATGATTCAAGATGATAAAATCTGTTACATAAATATTTTTAGGCACTGGACACTTCTATCCCTTGTCTCTGGAAAATTCTCTAGTATCATTTGTCCATTTTTTAAAAATGTGAAGGCTCTGGTATTTTACTTTTCAACTATAAAGATTTAACATAAAAGTATGTATTTTGAAATATATAATTTTAAAAATTGCTAGTTGTGAAAATGTAATGAAAACTAGCAATTCATTGTTCATTGTCACCTCTAAGAAGAAGCAATCATTTTTTAGTCTTCTATTTGCTTAATTTTCAGTGGTTGTGTCCTTATTTCCAATGAGAGGCTTATACAATTATAGTTTTATTAAACAAGTTGAGAGATTACCCATTTACTTCCTGCTTTGATTGTCGAGAATTTATCTTTTTTGGGACATTCCACTCCCCTTCTCTAGTCTTTCTAGTATATATTTATGTATATTACTATCTAGAGTTATCAAAAACCTAATATTTATTTGAATATATTCATTTGTTTTACAGTTTAACATTTCTCCTAGTGTTTCTAAGTTATCTTTACTTTTTTGTCCAATTTCCTTCCATATATCTGTAACTTTTAGAAACGTTCTATATTTTGTATGCCATTGATCCTTCCTCTTTCTCCTTTTTTCCTGAAGGCTTAGAGTCATGCCTTATTTTGCCCTTGCTTGTTGGTCTGATTTTTCTCCAGATCTGTTGTTTAGCTGCAGTTTGAGGACTTTCCTTAGTCATTTGTTAGGTTGAACGATTTCAACTTTTCTTATCTTTCTCTTGCTGGGTTAACTCTATTATTTTATTAGAGTATATTGTTAAATAGACTCCTTGGAAATTCTTAACTTTGAGGAGAATTTATTTGATTTCATGCAATTGCAAAAAATATTTTTATTTTATCTCACATTTGACTGATAATTTTGCAGAGGAGATTAATTGCTGGAAATAAATTTCCCTTGTATTTCTGAAAGCTATGGTCTGTCATCCTCTAGCAGCATCTAGAATTAATGAAGAGAAACCCAATGCCATTCTTATTTTTTGATAGGTAATCTGTATTTTATCATTTGTTGTGTTAAAACTTGGCATCATATAATTCCTAATAATATGTCTTAGGTCTTTTATTTTAATTTAATTTTTTATTCAGTATGTTGGAGACTTAATGAGAATTTTCAGTTTAATGACTTGTGTTTGTGATTTCTGGGAATTTTTTGTACAATTTTTATCTTCCACTTATTATTTTTTGCTTCTGATTACTCCTTTAAGCTGAGATAATCAGCATCCAATTTTTGTTTTATGGATACCATATTCTTTGACTATCTCTGAGCATTTAATCTATGGTTTTGTATTTTATTATTTTTCTTGAACTTCTCAGATATTCTTAGGAAGGTGTCCTCTGGAGAATGCACATCTGGCTCCCAGACTTTTATACCTAAGGTGTGGAAGGCAATGGGGGATATGAATGTTTCAACACGGACTTTTAACCAAAGCCCCTGCTTCAGCCTTGTGTCTCAACTCTATCTACATCTGGCATCTCCAGGAATGGCATTCACAGGGTTTGATAAAGAAAACTGTCTTTTTTCTGATCTCTATCCATGCTCTGAGCAACTTAGTCTGTGCTCTTCTCTGTTTCATTAATCCACTTCCAGAATCTTTCAACTGCTTTTCTCCTTCTAAGTTTATTTTGAAATATAGTTTTCGCTTATGTCCACTTACTGCCTTTTTTCTTGTCTCTTTTTGACTTTATTTTATTAATCTATTAAAATTTTAGTGAAATTGTATATTCATATTATATTTTGAGTTATTATTCTGTATGATGCTATTTATTTTGTTCCTCAGGTTGGTTCAACTTTGGCCACCTATGTCCATGATCAGATGCAGGGTATGCTAGTTGCTACTGGAATGTCTTTTCTTCTAACCCTTCTCTCCTCAGAGAGGACAGGGAAGTCAGTATATGTATACACAAATATATGATATATATATATATAATATATAGTACACATCATATAATATATTACCCAAGTAGCTATATAGATATGTG
>NW_006971517.1:0-319 GCF_000164805.1 Carlito syrichta | reverse complement strand
TAGAGATGAGGTCTCGCCAAGTTGCCCAGGTGGGTCTCGAACCCATGGGCTCAGGCAATCCACTTCCTTAGCCTCCCAAAGCATGGGATTACAGGCTGAGTCACCGAGCCTGGCTTTTAGTTCTTATTTTTTTAAATGAGTGCTAATGCTTTTATTTCAAATGATAAAAATCAGACGTGCTTCCTTCAACGTCAGTCTGTGATAGTGGCTGAGTACCATGGATTTTTATAATCATTGGTTCACCTAAATGGAAGCAAAGCAATAAAGAAGACTTATCTGAGCTGGCATCACAATGCCAGGCATTAAAGTCTTCTCATGT
>NW_006971516.1:0-400 GCF_000164805.1 Carlito syrichta | reverse complement strand
ATCTGAGTATCACATGTTCTCCCTCATATATTGGACCTTGAACATCTACCATAATACTTTATAAAAAAAAAGGACTGACAGTGGTGGGAAACTATGGGGGGGTAGGGAGGGGAAGGGAGGTGGGACTAACGGTAGTAAATATCTGTCTGGGGATGGGGAGACACCACTTATTATAAGGGTACCTGAATGATGCACATTTGTATACCTAACTTTTAACTGTACTCCAGAATTTTATAATAAAAAATATTTTTAATAAAAATAAATATAGTGAAAACATTTTTTAAAAGTCTACAAAAACAAAGCATAGCTTAAAATAACATCGTTAGATCTAAATATATCTGCCATAGTGTAAAATGTCACTATCGGTAAAATGTGGCTATAACTAAAGCTCTATACAATG
>NW_006971515.1:0-398 GCF_000164805.1 Carlito syrichta | reverse complement strand
TGTTTGAGACCGAGGTCGGTAAGCTGTGATTGTGCTGCTATACTCCAGCCTGGGTGATGGAGTGAGACCCTGACTCAAAAAAAAAAAACAAAAAAAAAACAAAAAACAGATAGTGGTTGGAGAAGAACTCCGGGACCAGAACCAGGCTGCATAGGTTAGACCCCTTGCCTCACCAGTTACTTCTGAAATTGATAGGAACTGAGGTTGAGAGAATGGAATAGATCATTCAGAAAGGAAGCTTTGGAAATCACTTTTTGACCTCATTCTTATGAAATACCCAAGTAGAGATATCAACAAGGCAGTTGCATATCACTAAGTTGCGTTTTATGTTGAGGATCCAGAGTAGGGATGCAAATTTTAGAAATGAAGCTGTGAGACCAGAAGAAATTGCTCAGTGA
>NW_006971514.1:0-330 GCF_000164805.1 Carlito syrichta | reverse complement strand
TTTGTGGCTATTGTGAAAGGAGTTGTTTTGCATTTAGTTCTCAACCTGCATGTTGTTAGTACTATAGAAATGCTATGAACATAGTTAAAATAACAACAAATAATTTAGGACATTCCATAAATGTGATAAAGCTGTGGCATGGATCAAGAGAATGGATTTCAATTTTGAAATAAGTTCTACTGTAGATAGCATACTATCACATTTTGTAGAGAAATCGTTTGTGAAAGGAAGAGTTGATCAATGCAGGAAATCTCACTTCTTAAAATGCCACAGCCACTCCAACCCTTAGCAACCACCACCCGGATCAATCAGCAGCCATCAACATGAAGA
>NW_006971513.1:0-1048 GCF_000164805.1 Carlito syrichta | reverse complement strand
CTGTAGATTTTTGAGAATGAGGAATCGTGTAAACCAGATTCCTTATTCATTCTTAGCAAATGGTCATGTAGTTGCCTGTGTATGGACTCCATTTCCCCAGATTCATGCTTAAAACACCCTGATTCGTGTTTAGCCCAAAGGATGACGACATGAAGTTTTTTTTTGGGATTGAGAACACGAGTAACGCAGATTCCTTATTCTTACTTAGTGAAGTTTCCTGTATGTGAGGACTCCCATTACCCAGATTCCTACTTCAAAACCTGAAACTTGGTTACCTCTTAGGAAGACGGCCTGTAGTTTTTGGGATTGAGGACTCATGTAACCAAGATTCCTTATACTTCCTTAGCAATATGTCGTGTAGTTTCCTGTATATGACGAATCCCATTACCCAACTTCCCGCTTCACTCTGCAGGATGCCGAGACAGTTCCTCGTGACTGAGAAATTCAGCTGTTTGGATATCAAGAAAAAGACTCCCATAATATTCTTTGGGATCTGGAATCCAAGATTCCTGGTTCCCATTAACATGACCACCCCAAAATGTGGAATCTTCAAAACCCAACATTCCAATTCTGGCCTGCCCGCCCACAAGAATTTTCAGTAGTTTGAGGTCACCTCTATCGAGGTATTTTGTACCAATGTGACTTTTGATTCTGGGGAAAATGATTATGGTCGTAGATGTTCCTAGGACACAAAAGGGTTTGTAGGACCTGATCCTTTATTACAACTAAAAAGAGGACAAGAAATTTCTTGTGGATCTGTAATGACAGATTACAGTATCCACGGAGCCAGTAGCTCTGAAAAATTAGGGACCCAGAAGCCCAGATTGCTGATTCAACCTTATCAAGAGGCCCTGTAGATTCCAGTTAATGAGAACTCCTAGATTCGGATTTCCTTTTCGTTCTCAGCAAGATGCCCTGATTTTCCCTGTCAATGAAGATTGCAAACTCTGTATACAAAAAGACAGATGCCCAGAAGTTTCCTAGGGATGTGAATCCATGATTCTGCGTTACCTTTAAAATACGGAACTAAACATTTTGCAATTGCAAA
>NW_006971512.1:0-369 GCF_000164805.1 Carlito syrichta | reverse complement strand
TATATATATATATATATATATATATATATATATATATATAGTGTGTACACACACACACACACACACACACACACACACACACACTAGGTTATTGCAGCAAGAACCAGCCCTTGCTGGAAAATATAACTGGAGGGTGAGGGTGGTTGAAAATAAAATAAAAAATAAGCACTCACATTTAGTTTTGCTAAAGACCTGAGAGGGAGAGGGGTTCCGGAGAGGGCCAACAGGATCATTACAATGTGCAAAAAGTGAGTCATTGTTTTGGCTTGGGAATACTTGTTAAAAAACAATAGAAAGGGCTTGTGAATAACTTATGAGTCTAGATCAAAATTAGAAATGATGCAGTTATTACTATTCACATGGTTGTAG
>NW_006971511.1:0-562 GCF_000164805.1 Carlito syrichta | reverse complement strand
GGAGAGGAATGGAATTCAATGGAATGGAAAGGAATGAAATGGAGAAGAAAGAAATGGAGTAGAATGGAGAGGAATGGAATGGAATGGAATGGAGAGGAATGGAATTCAATGGAATGCAATGGCATGAAATGGAATGGAGAGGAATGGATTTCAGTGGAATAGAATGGAATGAAATGGAATGGAGTGGAATGCAGAGGTAAGAATGGAGAAGAATGGAATGCAATGGAATAGAATGGAATGGAAAAGAGAGGAATGGAGTGGAATGGAATGGAATGGAATGGAATTGAATGGAATGGAATGGAATGGAGAGAACTTGAATTGAATGGAGAGGAAGGGAATGCAATGGAATTGATGGAATGTAATGGAATAGAGATGAAAGAAATGGAATGGCATGGAGTGTAATGGAGAGGAATGAAACGGTATGGAGAGGAATGGAATGGAAAGGAGATAATTGGAATGGAATGGTATGGAAGGGAATGTAAAGAGTAGAATGGAACGCAGTGGGTGGAGAGGAATGGAATGGAATGGAATAGAAAGGTATGGAATGGAATGAAATGGAGTA
>NW_006971510.1:0-542 GCF_000164805.1 Carlito syrichta | reverse complement strand
ACTTAAATCAATAAAAATCAACATAAGACATGAAACTATAAAACAAAACAAAACAAAAACACAGGAAAGTAGCTTTTTGACACTAATTTTGGCAATGATTTTTTTGGATATTACAACTATAGCACAAGTAACAAAAGCAAAAAATAGATAACTGGAACTACAACAAACTAAGAGTTACTTCAGAGAAACAATTAACAGGGTGAAAAAGGAACTTATAAGAATGAATAAAATATTTGCAAACTACATTTATGATAAGGAGTTAATATACAAAATATATAAAAAATTCTATAGCAGAAAAGCAATTAAAAATGGGCAAAATATTTAATTAGGTATGTTTCTAAAGAAGACATACAAATGGCCAGTAGGCATTTGAAAAGGTCTTCACCATCACTAATAGTTAGAAAAACACAAGTCAAAAGCACAGTAAGATATCACCTCACACCTGGCTGAATGGCTATAATCAGTATAAAAATACACAAATGTTTATGAAGACATGGAGAAAATGTAACCCTTATATACTGTTGGTGGGAATGCAAAATTGT
>NW_006971509.1:0-365 GCF_000164805.1 Carlito syrichta | reverse complement strand
CTAAATCCCAAATACCAGCACAGGCCCTGTGATTTATGGAGGTTTTTTTCTCTTTTTTTTACATCAATTCTGTAGAATTATAATTTATAAGCAATAAGATGCATTTATTTTAAGTGTACAATTAAATGAGTTTTGAAAAATTATATGTAACTGTTTAGTTATCACAATCAAGATACAGTACATTCCTATTGCACCAAAAGGTTCACTGGAACCCATTTGCAGTCAATGTTCTCACCACTTAGCTTAGTTTTGACTTTCTCAAATTTCATGCACATGGAATCATAAGTACTGTCTGTGTCTGGCTTCTTCTTTCACACAGAAACATAATTTTGGGATTCATCCATGTGGTTGCCTCCATCAAGAAT
>NW_006971508.1:0-401 GCF_000164805.1 Carlito syrichta | reverse complement strand
TCAGATGGGCTGGCAGCTGGCTCGCTATTTATTTCAGCTAGATCAGTCAGCTGGCTAGCATGGAATCTAACTCGTTAAGTCAGCTAGATATGTCAGTTATCTAGTAGTTAAGTCTGATAGTCAAGTCAGCTAGCTATATGATACCTAGCTAGATAGCTAGCTAGTTAAAACAACTGCCAGCTGTTTAGCTAGTTAAGTCAGCTCTCTGGCATGCAGGTTCCTTAGGTAGTTAGGTAGTTAAGTCAGCTGGCAAGCCAGCAGGCTATGCAGGTAGGTAGCTAGTTAAGTCAGCTGGGTAGCCATCAGTCGTCTAGTTATGGCAGCTAGTTTAGTCAGTTGGTTATCCAGGTGACTAGCTAGGTAGCTAGCTAGTTAATATCCAGCTGGATATTTCGTTTAAT
>NW_006971507.1:3893-8833 GCF_000164805.1 Carlito syrichta | reverse complement strand
ACTAGGTGACTTAACTAGCTGACTTAACTAGCTAGCTAGCTGATATAACTAGCTGACTTAACTAGCTATCTACCTAGATAGCAAGCTGACTTGACCATTTAAAATAACTAGCTAGTCAGTTGTCTAGCTATCTGATTTTACTAGCTTTTTAACTAGCTAGCGAGTTGCCTAGCCAATTGACTTAACGAGGTGTCTTAAATAGCTAGCCAGCTGGTTAGCCAGCTTACTTAATTAGCTGATTAATTAGCTAGGCAGCTGGCCAGCCAGGTGACTGCAATAGCTGACTTAATTAGATATCCAGGTGGCTAGCCAACTGACTTAACTAGCTTTCTACCTCTCTAGCCACCTGGATAGCCAACTGATTTAACTAGCTGACATAACCAGCTAGCCAGCTGGTTAGCCAACTGGCCTAATTGATCACTATCTAGTCAGCCAGTTTGCTAGCCAGCTGATTTAACTAGCTGTCTTAATTAGCTGGCCTGCTCTTTAGCCCAGTGAATTAACTAGCTTGCTACATAACTAGCCACCTGCATATCCAGCTGAATTAACTAGGTGACTTACTTGCTAGTCAGCTGTCTAGCCAGCTGACTTAACTAGCAAGTTACGTAGCTAGGCAGCTGCCTTTTCAGCTTACTTAACTAGGTGACTTAACTAGCTAGCCAGCTGGCTAGACAACTGACAAAATTATCTAGCTACCTAGATTGCAAGATGGCAAGGCAGCTGTCTTAAGTAGCTGACTTAACTAGCTAACCAGCTGGCTAGCCATCTGACTTACTTGCCTAACTACTTAGGTAGACAGCTGATGTAACTATCTGAAATAACTAGTGAGGCAGCTGGCTCCCCATCTGACATAACCAGCATTTTAACTAGCTATCCATCTGGCTAGACAACTGACTTCACCAGCTGACTTAACTAGCTAGACTGCTGGTTACCCAGCTGATTATACTAACTGACTATAATAGCTTGCCAGCTGGCTAGCCAGCTGACTTAATTTCCTACCTACCTAGATAGCCAGCAGCCCAGCCAGGTAACTTAACTAGCTGACTAAACGAAGTAACCAGCTGGCTAGCCAGCACACTTAACTAGCTACCTACCTACATAGCCCTCTGGTTTGCCAACTTATTTATCTACCTAATTACCTGGCTAACATGCTGGCCAGCGAACTGACTTAACTATGTGATTTAGCAAGCTAACCAGCTGGCTAGACATCTGATATAACTAGCTAGGTACCTTACTAGATAGCTGGCTAGCCAGTTGACTTAGCTCACTGACTTAATTAACTAGATACCTGTATAACCACCAGATATAACTAGCTGCTTAACTAACTAGCTACCTAGCTCACCAGCTGGTTGGCCAGCTGAATTAACTAGCTGACTTAACTAGCAAGCCAGCTGGCTGACCAGCTGAATTAGCTAGCTGACTTAACCAGCTAGCCAGTTGGCTAGCCAGTTGACTTAATTAGTTAGCTACCTTGATAACCAGCTGGGAAGCCATCTGAATTAACTAGCTGATGTAAATTGCTAGCCAGCTGCCTAGCCAACTGACTTAACTAGCTCTCTACCTAGCTATCTAGCTAGCTAGCCAGCTGACTTACCTAGCTGACTTAATTAGTTAGCCAGCTGACTAGCCAACTGACTTAAGTAGATCACTACCTAGCTAGCCAGCTGGCTAGCCAGCTGACTTAACTAACTGACTTATATAGCTGTCCTCCTTGCTATTCAGCTGAATTAAGTAGCTTGCTCTATAGTTAGCAAACTGGATAGCTAGTTGACTATACTAGGTGACTCATCTAGCTAGCCTTCTGTCTAGCCAGCTGACTAAATTAGCAAGCTACCTAGTTAGCCCGATGGCTAGCCAGCTAACTTAACTAGGTGATTTAGCTAGCCAGCCAGCAGGCTAAGCAGCTGACTTAACTATCTAGCTACCTAGATAGCCAGCTGTCTAGTCAGCTGACTTAACTAGGATGCATAACTAGCTTGCCTGTTGGCCAGCAAGCTGACTCAACTGCCTAGGTACCTAGCTAGCCAGCTGGATAGCCACCTGACTTCACTAGCGAGCTAGCAATGTATCCCACTGGCTTGCCAGCTGTCTTATCTACCTAGGTACATAGGTAACCAGCTGGCTAGTGAGTTGACTTTTCTAGACTACTTAACTAGCTATCTAACTGGCTAGCCAGCTGACTCAACTAGGTAGTGACCCAGCTAGGCATCTGGCTATCCAGCTGATTTAACTCGCTGACTTAACTAGCTATCAAGCTAAGTTAACTAGCTGACTTAAGCAACTATCTACCTAGTTAGCCAGCTGGCTTATCTAGCTTTCTTATCTAGCTAGCTATCTAGCTAGATATCTAGCCAATCAGCTGACTTAACTAGCTACCTACCGGCCATACTTAGCTGACTAATGTAGCAAGCTTTCTAGATAGCCAGTTGAATTAACTAGCCAAAATAACTATCTAGCCAGATGACTAGTCATCTGAATTAACTAGTTTTTTAACTAGCTGACAAGCTGAATAGGCAACTGTCTTAATGAGCTGAATTAACTGGCTAGATAGCTGGCTGCCAGCTTAATTAACAAGCTGACTTTACTTACTAGCCAGCTGGTTTCCAGCTGACTTAACTAGTTGACTACAAATCTAGTCAGCTGGTTTGCCAGCTGACTAACCTAGCTGACTTAAGTTAGGAAGCTTGCTAGCCACCTCTCTTAACTTGTTAGGTACCTACGTAGCCAGCAGGTTAGCCAAATGACTTAACTAGCTGTCTTGAACAACTATCCTGCTGGCTAAGAAGCTGATATATCATGCTAGCTATCTACATAGCCTGATGGCTAGACAGCTGACTAAACTAGCTGACTAAATCAGCTAGCCAGCTGGCTAGCCTGCTGACTTAACTAGCTGACATCACTAGTTAACCAGGTAGCAATATAGCAGATTTAACTAGGTAGCTACCTACCTAGCCAGTTGGCTAACCAGCATTCTTAACTAACTGAATTAACCAGCTAGCCATATGGCTAGCCAAATGACTTAACTAGCTCACTACCTAACTTGAAAACTGACTTAAGTAGCTGACTTAACTAGCAGCTACCTAGATAGCCAGCTGAATTAAATAGTTAACTAACTAGCTATCTACCTAGTTAGTCAGCTGGCTTAATTAGTTAGCTAAGTAGATAGCTATCCAGCTAACAAGCTGACTTAAATAGTAAGCTGCCTTGCTAGCTAGTTGACATAACCAGCTAGATAACTAGTTAGCTTAATCGTTATCTAACGTGTTAGCTAGGTGACTTAATCATCTGACTTATATCGTTAGCTAGTGAGCTGTCTAGCTGACTCATCCAGCTGAATTAACACGTTAGCTAACAATCTATCTAGCTAGCTAGCTGATCATCCAGCTGACTTAACTTATTAGCTAGCTAGCTAGTTAGCCTACTCAACCAGTTGACACAACCCATTTGCTAAGTAGCTAGCTAGTTGACTCAACCAGCTGACTTAACCCATTAGTTAACTAGGTAATGACCTGATGCAACCTGCTGACATAAACCTTTAGGTAACTAGGTAGCTAGCTGTCTCAACCAGCTGACTAAATTAGAAACTGACTTAACTAGAAGACTTAGCTAGCTGACTTAACTATCTAGCTAGCCAAATGGCAAGGCACTTGAATTAACTAGCTGACTTAAGAAACCAACCAGTTGGCTAGCCAGCTGACACAACTAGTTGACTTAACTCATTAACTAGCTGGCTAGCCAGCTGACATAACTAGCTGAAATCACTAGCTAGCCAGGTGGCTAACAAGCTCAATTAACTGGTTAGCTACCTATGTATCCCACTGGCATTCCAGCTGACTTTGCCTAACTACCTAGCTAAACAGCTGACTACCAAGCTGCCCTAATTAGTGACTTAACTAGCTAGCCAGCTGAATTAACTAGCTAGCTACCCAGCTAGGTACCTGGCTAACCAGGTGACTTACTAGCTTACTTACATAGCTAGCCAGCCGACTTAACTAGCTGACAACTAGGTAGCTACTTAGTTAGCAAGCTGACTATACTAGCTGAAATAACTAGCTAGCTACCTAGCTAGCTAACCAAATTAAATTGCTGACTTAACTAAATAGCTAGCTGATATAAATAGTTGACTTAACTAGTTAAATAGCTAGCCAGCCAACTTAACATGTTGAAATAACTACATAGCCAGATGTCTAGCCATCTGACTTAAGTAGTTTTTTAACTAGCTACTGAGCTGGTTAGGCAACAGTCTTAACGAGGTGACTTAATTACCTGACTAGCTGGTTAGTCAGCTGACTTAAGTAGTTGATTATTGATCTAGGAACATGGCCAGCCAGGTGACTAGACTAGTTAACTTTATATCCAGCTGGCTAGCCACCTAACTTAACTAGTTCTCTACCTCTTTAGTCACCTGCATAGCCAGCTGGCTTAACTAGCTGACTCAATTATCTAGCAAGCTGGCTAACCAACTGACTTAAGTAGGTCACTACGTAGCTAGCCAGCTTGTTAGTCAGCTGACTTAACTAGATGTCATAACAAGCCGGCCTGTTTTCTAGCCAGTTGAATTAACTAGCTTGCTACATAGCTAGCCAGCTGTCTATACAGCTGAATTAACTAGGTGGCTTATCTCACTACCCAGCTGTCTAACCATCAGACTTAATTAGCAAGCTACATACCTAGCCAGCTGGCTAGTCAGCTGACATAACTAGCTAGCTACCTAACTAGCAAATTGACTAACTAGCTGACTTAAGTAGCTGACAACTAGCTAGCTAACTGACACATCTAGCTGATTTAACTAGCTAGTTTCCCAGCTTGCCAGCTGACTTAACTAGCTGAACTAGCAAGTCAGCTGGCTGCCCATCTGATGTAAATAGATTTTAACAAGCTAACCAGCTGGCTGGACAACTGAATTAATGTGCTGACTTAACTATCTATGCAGCTGAATA
>NW_006971507.1:2402-2806 GCF_000164805.1 Carlito syrichta | reverse complement strand
CAGCTGTCCTAACTAGGTGACTTAAATAGCTAGGCAGCAAGCTATACAACTGACTTAACTGGATAGCCAGCTGACTTAACTAGCTAGCTACATATGTAGCCCGCTGGCTTCCCAACTGACTTGCCTAACTAACTACCTAGCTAACCAGCTGGATACTGAGCTGTCTTAACTAAGATACTTAGCTAGCTGGCTCATTGTCTAGATATCTGACTTAACTACCTAGCTGCCCAGCTAGCCAGCTGGCTAGCCAACTGTCTTAACTCGCTGAATTAGCTAGTTAGCAAGCTGACTTAGTTAGCTGACTTAACCAGCTATCTACCTAGCTATCCAGCAGGCTTAACTAACTGAAATATCTAGCAAGCCAGATGGCTAGCCATCTGACAACTAGCTTTTTAACTACATAA